>NW_006800468.1:107754-118124 GCF_000485575.1 Poecilia formosa | reverse complement strand
TGTGCAAACCAGAGCTTTCAGTGGAAAAACAAAAGTTCCAGATCCTTTTAATGCCGTACAAATATGAGACAGAAAGATGAATTATATCTTTATATAGATCTGTCTATTGATATATAGATTAATAGTTTTACTGGACATAAATTACAAAGAACAAATCTGGTTCTTAATCAAATCCCAATGAGTCAAATTGAAAGTGTCATAGAGTCATCAGCCTCATGACATTAACACTGACATGAAAAATAATATTGAAGAAATATATCATCTAATTAAAAACATAAGTGATAAGTTATTTACTGTTATGGTCTGTAAGATTTATTCTCAGTACTAGATGTGGTCTCAACAAACCCATGACATTTCAACAATATTATTTTACCTTTTATCTGGAAATAGTGTCTGTTTATTCTTGCCATACAGTCCTCTGTATTAATTATTGCTCGAAAGGTCTTGCCATACCAGTTTATTCCTCTGTATTTACATTAGTTTCTTAGTTTATTCTTACATTTTGTTCTTCATTCATTTCTATTTAGTTTTCTCTGATTAGTATTATCCTCTCTTGGTTTATTGCCATGTCCACTTTAGTTTCTTTCCTGTTGCTAGATTTATTTCATCGTTTATTGACCATCACTAATCTTCACTCATCACCTGCTGCTCCGCCTAATCGTCATGTTTCACTTCATGTGTTGATTTTTCACTGTTCAGCGTCGGATTCAGATTCAGGCAGACTGACATAAACCTTTTAAAGCAATGGAAACAATTTCGGTATTCTGATTATTGAAATTTAAAAGTGCTGTGTTTCCGTTGTTCTATCACACCCGTTTCATACCGGACCACTTACAGCACCGGTGTTAACGCTATAAAATGAACGCTCTCTATCGTGGTATCACCCATGGAGGGATTTCTTTATTTCTTTATTTAAATGGGTTCATTTTTCAGAGGGATACACAGCGAGGTGATTTTAGCTACCAGTAGCAGGAGAACGGCCAAGAAGCTAACAGAAGCTAACAAACACTGAATAGAAGAAGAGCTGCCATCGATACAGTTGCAGCCAAGTATGTTTTAATGTTACACAATACAGTTTTACCAAGTTGCTCAAAGTGTAAACTGGCATTGTTGTGTATTTAAGGTGTAAAGTTTACCTTCGACCAAACGCCCCCAAAGGCATCCCAGCGCCCCACTTTTTTTAAAAATTTCCGCCAGCGCCCCCTGCTGTCCTCTGAACGCCCCCTGGGGGGCGGTACCGCCCACGTTAAGAACCGCTAGCTTAGATTATCTGTTTTTATTTAGTAAAAACAAATTTCCACTGTGTGACACATATAAACATACATACATATAAACATGTATCCAATATATATTATTCAGTATTAATCATTATTTATTTGTGTTTGCATAGTTATATTACTAAATAATTTATTAAATTATGAATGGCTGTGTGCTTTGTAATATTCTCATCATACATCAATATCAGAATATTCTATTCCTATTCTGTTGTTATAGCCACTAAGCATATTTAAATATGCTGAACTATGTATTAAAATCATACTTAAAAAATACAGTTGTTTATAAATGTGGCTTTGATAGATGTTTGAATAAAGTTTCCAGTAACAAAAAAGCGTGTTATGATCAATTAAATGCGCTGATACGTCATTATACCTGCTAAACACATAAAGCTGAGTGGAGTGGTCTACCGCTCCAAGATGGCCGCCCTAAATCTCGTCAGCGACAATAGGCGAGAGTGGTCCATGAAGCGTCTATTCTTATATTATGTCTATGGCTACGACGCTCGCGCTGGGTTTACACCTGTGCGGCAACGACAGAGACCTGCTGCTGCTGTGCAGAACTACTCAAATGTAGTTCTGCACAGCAGAACTATACGTTTTGCTGGTTTATTGGCAGCAAAATGCAAATAACTTTGCAGAGTTTTTTCCCCCAAACTAACAGACTGTTGAGTAAAGCTAATGGATGCAGGTAAAGTTAGCTAAAAGATGACTAGCTAGCTAGTATAAATACAGCACCTCAAGCTTGTTAACAAGTAGCTTGTATGCTACTGGTGTTGTGTATGTTCAGCTACGATTCATTTTGCCCCCAAAACGTTTATCCCCCCCCCCTTGTTCGTCTGGAGCCGGGGCTGAGTATAACAGGGAGTCTCTAAGACTCCCCCCCTCATCCCCCTTCACTGACAAACATCGTTCAACCAGACAACCAGACAGCTATTTGTAAGCCATAGTGGGGGCCCAGAAAAAGTTTGGGAACCACTGACTTAAAGCATCAACAGTTGCTGCATTACTTCAGACTTAGTCTTGACCCTCCCAAGCATGCTGACACACACGCGCGCACACACACACACACACACACACACGTGCATGCGCGCACACACACATGTACGCAGACAAACCCACACACACTCCCAGAAGTTAAGGAACACAGTAAAATTTGCCCCCAAATCATTTAATCATCATCAGTGTTGTTTCAGCATATTTAATTATCAATAACAATTGATGGTTTGTTTCTAAATGTGTGATGTTATTTTTGTTTTTCTAATTAATCAGTAAGGAATAATTGCTTGTAATTAACTGACTTTTTCCCAACTTGCCCCATACTTAGCACTGACTATTTTCACCTGAGTACTGACAACTGAAACTTTGTTTATTAAATAAATTGTCATTTTACACTCAATCTTTATGTTTATTACTAGAGCAAGGTAAGTTTGTTGCCCCACTCATGTACTTTAAAATAATTAAAAGTGCTTTATAGGAAAAGAAATGACAAAAAAAATTGTAAAATCAAAAATGCATTTAAGTTCTGGTATTATGTGATACTTATATTAACTCTCGTGTACTCTTCCTTGTATACCAGAATGTCAAACCTGGGTTAAATGGAGTCAACTAATTTCTATTTCTACTAATATGAATAACTGTTTCTTAACATGAGACACAAAGGTTCAGAAGAACAAGAAATATCTCTGTCCATTCCAGACTTCTCTGTTTTTGCTGTAGATTTCTTGTTTTTAGGATGCTGCCATTTGTCCTTTTTTGCCTCACCTGTTGGGAGTTATTTGTTACTCTTTGTTTTTCACTATTTTTGCCTTTTTATTAGTAACTTATCTTGATCTGTCATCTGTCTAATCTTAATAATGCTATTTTGTGATAACGATAACAGTGACATTAAGACCTATTTGATACGTCTTTTTAAAGCAGCTGTGATTGTAATATGCTTCTTTGGGACACCAGTCGTATAAGGAAATATAATTTTTATCACTAATCAGCACAGTATATTTTTATATTTATTGAGATTTATCAATGCCCTCATTGAACAAACCGTGGCAAAGAATAACAACCCAGACAATACGGACATCATTAATTGGAATTTATGGTGACAACAATATATCTAAATTCTTATCATAAGAAATTCATCATGATCGTTGATAGTACGATTAATGCCCACCAATAACGTGATGTTTCCTGTTTTGTCATCAGTTTTCCCTCCACTCCGTTGTTTGTTTTGAGGCACAGTGGTGAAACCTGAAACTGCTGCTGTGCAGGTACACAACAGGTTGTTGCTAGGTAACCAAAGAGTGAGCTGTTGTGATCTGTGTTTTGTGTAGTTATTTTTGAGGTTTTTCTGTGTCTAGATCTGTTTTCCCTTGTGAGTCTCTGTCTTCCCTGTTGATTAATCCCAGCTGTGTCTAGTTCCCTGATTCCCCTCCCTATGTATTTAGTCACACCTGTTGTCTGTGTTCCTTGTCGGGTCCTCGTCATGTTTCATCATCTGTCCGCTCTCAGTGCTGCCTTTGAGTTTGTACCTGTTTCATCATTAAACATCATTTCATCATGAATACCTGGGCCTACCAGCGTCTTCCTCACCACCTCCACATGAAACTCATATCACATCATGACATGAGCGAGTTAGTGGATTCTGCCCACTTTGCTTAGCTAGCCCTGGGAGGTGGAGGAGCTAAAGCTTTTCCCCTACCTACATCCCCCAGAATGCCATGCAGTTCTGGATCAAAGTTCAAGGAAATTATTAAAAATTCCATCAAATGTATTATCTATTGATATTGATCATGTCTGTCATGATATATATTGTTATTGGTTTATTGCCCAGCCCTGCTCTTAACATAATTTACTTGCACCTAGTTTGCAGTTCACTTTGTTCTGCTGAGACTTTCCATTATAAATAAACATCTGACCAAGGAATGACAGTAAATGCTGCGAACATCTGGCTTTAACGTGGTGTTATGCTAGATGGTTGCCGAGAAGATTCTTACTATATTATGAACACGTTGACTTCTCCAACAAATTAATTTTTTCCTCTTCTTGTCCACTTTGTCTGCTCACAGGTGTGTTATTTCCAGAACAGTGACTGATACCTGACTCAGATGTGTGTTTAGCCATCTGTGAGCAGCCATCATGCTGTTTGTTTAGCCTGTTTTCTGCACTCAGGAGCCATGTTCTGCTTGTTGGCTGGCTGCTCGACACTCGGCTACATTATTTATGAGCGCCGCTCTCACATCACAGCAGAGCCGCAGTGCTGCTTTTACTGCACCGTCAGTTTGTTTACATCTAAGCCCTACTTCTTCATCTTTCTGTGTTCTCTGTGAGTCACCCTCATTCATCTGTTTCAAAAGCATCTCCAATGGCTAATATGTGGAGACTTTAAAAGCTGACCTACAGTCAAATTTGAAATACAATCGGCTACATTTTAACTGCATGATTAATTCTTCTCATTCGGTAAAGAGGAAGCAAATTGAGAGCACTCAGAATGTAATACATGATTTGAGGACAGCTCAAGGAATGTAGTGGAAGCTCAGATTTTGAAGAGTTGCCCAACTTGGCCAAAAACATGAAATATTCAAAATTATTCTCCTCTCATTTCAGTCACCAATCATTTCTTCATAGAAACTCTGTAATAGTTGTACAGAATGTCTAACACAGATCTTTACCTCATTTATGTCGGGTCTGAAGCCTCTCCTTACTTTAAGAGCAGAAGACCTGTTGTAAAGACAAGTGAAATACTGCTGCATTGAATTTTTTTACACAGGTAGGAATTTCCAACTGAAATCAGAAAACCAATTCAAAGATTTGTGCATTTTCTTAATCTCTGACCTGAAAATCCAATAAACACAGATAAAAGATCATAAATAAATTCTCTTGAACCCTAGCTTGACCCAAAAGAAGGCTCTGTTGTAGTAGAAGACATCGTGAATGAAAGAAAACTCACCCATCAGCCATCAACAACTAACGATCTGTTACCCTGAAATCCCACATCATGAAGATCCTGGAGAGACTGCTTGATCTGCTTTGTGAGAAACTCTAGAAGACACAGGTGGAGCCTCAACAATAATCTGGAACTATGACTACCTCACAAACAGACCACAGTTTGTAAGCCTGAAGGACTGTGTCTCTAATCAGGTGGTCAGCAACACAGGAGCACCACAGGGGACTGTACTTTCTCCATTCCTTTTCACTCTCTACACTTCAGGCTTCAAGCACAAGTCTGACCTCTGTCATCTCCAGAAATACTCAGATGACTCTGCAGTTGTCAGGTGTATCAGAGATGGACAAGAGGCAGAGTACAGAGAGCTGGTGGACTACTTTGTGTCATGGTGTGGGAACAATCATCTCATCCTAAATGTGAACTAAACAAAGGAGATTGTTGCTTTCAGGAGAAACAGGGTTAGATCAAACCCTATTTCCATCATGAGAGTAGAAGTGGAGGTGGTTGAGGAATATAAATACCTCAGTGTTCATCTGGAAAACAGACTGGATTGGAAAGGCAGCAGTGAAACATCTATAAGACGGATCATAGCAGACTGTAATTCTGGAGGAAACTCAGATCCTTCAAGGTTTGCAGAAAGATCTTCTATAAGTCTGTTGTTGAGAGCATCATCTGTTGGGACAGCAGCATCAGAACCATAAAAAGTATAACCATACAACCATAAAAAGGCCTGATAAAGAAGGCTGGTTCTGTTCCAGTTCTCTTCCAGTTCTGTCCTGGGGACAACTGTGGAACCTCTGGAGATCATGATGCGAAGAAGGATTTTACATAAAATCTAGAAAGTTATGGACAATGAGGCTGTTGTTTCGTCATACCGCTGTGCTACAGTCTACTACAGGAAATCCTTTCTTCCCTGCCATCCGTATCTACAACTCTTTAAGGAACCTAAACATAGTGAGTTGCAACATTCAAATGGTCATTTTATATCACAATCAAGATCAGTTGTTGTAAAATTGCTGCATATATCAAACATAACTTAGAAGAAATGTGACTTTGTAATTAGACGCCTTGAAATTGGGCCTCTGTCTCTTTAAAAAGCTTTTCCTGTTTCTGACTGCAGCTTCACCACGTCATCACAATAATGCTCCTCCATTATTTCTTTTATACCACTGTAATGTCATCTGAATTGCTAAATACAATTTAATAGCTTAATTGCTTTTTTATTGATTTGAATCTTCATGTTAAGTCTGCAGGCATCAAATCACTGAATTATTATATATTTCAGATGATTTGTGACTGTTCGGCTGGTTTCCTACCCAGTTGTGCGAATGCGAGAAGTGATGGTGAAAACTCTGAGAATTAATTCTGAGATCTTTAAAAAAACAGCCTCAGAGGGTTCTCATTCAGTTTAGCAGTGAAGTGTTGCTAATTCTTTCTCACTTCAGACAGCATTTCTCCATAATCCATCTGTTCAAGTCACCAGGGTTTATCAAGACAGAAATAAAATATTTTTTGCTGTGGCATGGCGTAAAAACAACAGTGTCAACCATGTCAGCTCAGAGGAGAGTGTTATCGGTTTCTCCAGTGTAAGCTTCATTGTTCTGCCTGTGCTGGGCTCTCCAGGGAGCAGGCCTGGTGGGGAACCCAGGCAGAAGGTGAAAATGGGATCATTTCACCGTTAATTATGGATCACAAGCAGCCATGAGACCACAGAGAAAACGGCTTATTAATAGAATAACAGCTTCCTGTTAATTGCTTTTCCATGTGCTTTTTTTCTATATTACCAACAATCCTTTTTGGATATAAGATCAAACAATCAAACACTCTGAAATTTTAATACGGATGCATAGAGACCCGAGTGTGCAAGAGATCTTTGACTTTGTCCAACAGGCTTCATTTTTTAAAAATCCACAAAACCTAATATTCCTATTGGCTGTGTGAATAATCATAAAGGTTAAAAGAAAACCTAAAGACAGTCAAAATGAAAATAATATAATCCATTTAACCAGGTCAATTTAAAGACATTTTTCATCATTCATGTATTTACCATACAATTCAGTCCATTGAATCAGACTCAGAAGACAACTTTGGGTCCATACAAAACTCCACTGAAAAGCATATCATTGTATTTTGAGTTTTTTTTTTTTTTATATACAAATTTAAAACAAACAGCAGATATATATTTTCTGTTTCAGTTGATAAAATTCCACAAATTTTAGGTTCAAGTAGTTTGTCATTGCATCAAATTGAGTTCTACTTCATATAAAATGTATTTGACTTCTAAAAGATATATGATTTCTGTACAAAGAACTGCATTAAGTGTTTGAGCAGAAACTAAATTTTTCACAGAAATACAAACCAACTCCTGATGGAATAAATGTAGTCAGAAAAAGCAACAAGTCAAAAATTCAGAGGACAATATTTGATAAGGATATTGGATTCAAATGAAGGACAGCAGCACATGGGTCAAAGCAGAATCTGTGATTCTGGTTTTTGCATTTAGAGGTGTTGGGATTGCTTTGGCAACTTTTAACTTTCCCATAATTTAAAAGATTAAGAACACAGATGTCTGGTTTGATGACCAGAGGTGTTTTGAATGGATTCTTTTCACCACGTTTTGAATTTGCAAGATCAGATTGGGTTAACTTTCATTTTCATGGGTGTGCTGTGGTGGCGCAGGAGTTAAGCACAACCAAAGTATAGAGGCCTTAGTCCTCGATGTGGCCGTTGCAGGTTCAATTCCCGGCCTGGTGACCTTCACCGCATGTCTTTCCCCATCTCTCATTATCAACTTTCCTGGCCACTAGAGCCAATAAAAACTTTCATTTTCATCTAAGTTGTAAGAGATATTTGGTTATTTATTTATTTATCTATTTTTGCTACAAAGAAACTAAATTTTGAAACAACTCAGAAGCATGTTCAAGTAACAAACCATGGAAAAATGTTTTGGAAAAAAGTTTGTTTTGGAACTTTGAAGGCCGAGAGACTCTTTTGACTCACGCGGTGAGGAATTTTGTGCATTTTGTACTATTGTTCACTGAATAACTCCTACAGGTAGATTAACAAAACATGATTAATGGTCAATAACGCCAGAATGGGAACAAAATGTTGTAGTTTCTGGAGGAGGTGGCCTGCAGAGCAGCGGATGCAGGGAGGAAGGGGAAGCCCTTTGGTTGTGGTGACGTACACTGAAGGTGGTCTGCGCCGTTTTCTGAAAGGTATGTGTGAATACGAATGTGACCGCAGGTCGACTATCTGGCTTCAGATGAAGTGTTTTTATCAGATTGATTTCTAATTTTGAAACAATGAAAAGATCCAATAGTGTTTTTGACAGAAAAAAAGTATTGTGCAGTGACACCTTTGTGTTGGAGCCTTTAATCTTCGGCAAAGATGAATTCACACACTGTTGTGTCATTTGCAAACTTTACCGAGTTGACTAGGTCAGAGCAAAATTGGTCAGAGCTTGTCTACTCTCACCTTCTGGTATGAACCTGAGACCTGAATTACTGAAGCCTCCTCTCTGCTTCCTATTTGCTTCTTCAGAGTTTAAGACTTTGCTTAAGTTCATGTTGTTCCTTTAAGAAGTCTTTAATTTCACATCTGGGACCAAATGCTGCCCCAATTGTGCTTGGGAAGACTCGTCATGAAGTCTTTTCATCGCTCTGCAGCTCAGCAGCTTCATCTTCTAAAGAGGAAGCTCACTCTGAGCAGATTATGCTGTTGGCCAGAAGCGCTGCCTGACCTCTGTAGCGCTCAGTCGCTGTTACAGAGGCCCTCACATCGATTTCCTTAAATTAGTTGTTTGCTCTCCTCTTCTATGAACCAATTAACATATTGTGGCATTTTCTTTCCTCTCTCTCCCTCCACTCATTAAGAAGACTGGCTCAGAGATGCTCCGCTCTGAATTAGAAGAGGGGGGAGAAGTCGTTGCATAATGAAGAGAGCTTGATTAAAATTTAAGTTTTGAGGCTGTTCTGTTTGTTTAGGACGTGTCTGTGCTGCACTGTAACTGGCGAGTTGGCTTGTGGAGCTAATTATGCTGCAGTAAACGCTTCCCTGAGGTCTTTCATAGACTCATTTTCAAAAGCTAAAGGATGAGTAAAGTTAATTTTACTGAAAGAATTGTCAAAATTATGGTGCCATTGAGCTTGAAGGCTTTTATTAAGAGAGCCGGTAGTATTTCAGATCTTAACAAAAACTTTTAAATAAATCTTATGATGCATTTAGCTTAAGGAGTTTTTATTTTTAAAAATTCTTTTTTACTAAATCTCTGGCTTCCACAGTTCTACAGAGGTGACGTTATGCTCGGATTACTCAGTGCTTGGCTCGGCTCACCCCAATCTGCAGTTGGAGAGATTAGCTTGTCTGGACCACTGAATGCCAAATTACTTGTGTACATGGGGGTTTTGAATTTGTGTGTATATTGGTGCTGTAGAGTGTGCATGTTGGAGTGTCCAGCTATGTGCCCCGACATACGTGGAGGTGGCAGAAAAGGTTCAAATGTGGCCAGCCATTGCCAGGTTTCTGTTGATGACCGCTGTGACAAGAAATCAGAAGGAAATGCGCTGGAACTGGATGCCACCTTTATTCTCTACAGCAGGGGTGTCAAACTCATTTTGGTTTAGGGGCCGCATACAGCTTAATCTGATCTGCAGGGGGCCACACAAGTAAACTCATTGCAAGATTAAATAGAACCAATAAAAGTGGACTTGTTGATTTTTATATTAAACGAATTTCACTTTTACAAAATATATTATGAATAATCTCAGTTTTTAAGAAAGGTATCTGCAATTTCAACAATACTTTTACTCAGTTAAAAGTATTAAGTAAGTGCAGTATGCATAAGAACTGATCTCAGTGATTGTACAATGTTTGTACAATGTTTATTCACAGTTTTTGGAACTTAAAAACACTGTCCTGCATCCCAAAATACAATAGACAAAAATTAAGAAAAGATTTAAAATCAATTTTCAACATCTGGGAAGCAATTTGAACAAATTATCTGGCTTCACACATTTGAAATCTTAAGTGTCAGCTGTTTTAAACAGACATTTGATTAAGTACATTTGTTGATGCATAAAATGCATACATATAGAAAAACGTGCATACATAACATATATGTATGTATGTATGTTAGCATGCACGAGAAATATGAC
>NW_006800468.1:102341-107634 GCF_000485575.1 Poecilia formosa | reverse complement strand
TAATTCACAAATACTTGTGCATGACAGGAAGAAACAAAAGTCTGCAGATCTGTGGAGGATCAATTTTATTTATGTACAGCAGGACTATACAAAACCACCATTGTTGTACCAAAGTTCCTATTATTTCTTAATAGGAGATTAAGAAAAAAACTAAAGTATGTTACACATACGGCACAGCAGACGCACTGATTTGTGTGTAACAGCCTTTTTATTTAGTGAAAACAGAAATCAGATTGTTTAGTAGTGGCTTTGCTGACCTGCTGTGACCATCCAGCCGCTTATGTTTACGTGTCTAAAAACTTCATAATTACAGTCATTTGTATTGTCTGTTGAATATTATGTACAGCATAAAAGCATGTTAATCAGCATAGATAGAACTTAACATATACCACATCAAAAATAAGTTTCCAATTATATACATATAATGCACCAGGGCTTGAAAAAAATCTGTGATACAAGGATTCTTATAACGTCCCTCTAAATTCAAGTGGAAATAACTGTTTCTTCAACAAATATACCAACGGTTGATAATGTCCAGTTAAGGGTCAACCTGAGGGAAGTTAGTATTTAGGCTAGTAGTAGTAAACAGTCACTTACACAGACATATCTCAAAATAGAATCGATGTCAATAAATCACTGTGCTGACCTTTCATAAAAACCTTCTAACAACAGCGCCTGTCTGTTATTACTTGTGCATGTAATACAGCTGTGAGAATGGAAATCTAATTCCTTACCATACCTGTCAAGTCACACTGTTGGTCCTCAGCGACCGAAACAAGCTGTGGAGTTAGTGGGTCAATATTTTTTTAATTGTAGCTACTAAAGCCCCTCTAGTGTGTACTTTAGCTGGAGCATTTGAAACTTTGTTAATTAAAGAGGAAAAAAAAGACATCATGATTTCATGATATTTTGTTTTTAACTACTAAAAAAATTATCCTGAACTAATAATAATAACTAGAAAGCTTGTGTGTGATTTAGACTCACACTGTCTCTGCAGATAGCTTTTTTTGTTTTGGACAGTTGGCAATCTGAGATAACATAGACACCAAATAGCCTCAGGAGGAATCTTTTTTTGACATAACTTTAAGGAACAACACCAATTTCCAGCTGCTGTACTTTCTGTAACCATGGGAGCCACCATCAGCAGGTTTGGTTCAAATAGCGCTGTGTCAGTGTGTGCTCCTGTAGCATCCATCTGTTGCATTTCTTGACCGAGGTTCTCGGAATAAAGTCTCTTTTGCCTACTCTCCTCTGTTTTTGTGTGTGTGGACACATTGTTGTCTGTCCTGTGTGTCCTGAGTCGCCCTTGATGGACTAGTGAGGTGTCTTTTGTTTGAACACTAACCATTAATACATCTATTAGATTTCTTGATATTGATGAAAATGTATTAGGTCCATTTTCCCAGAATTGAAATAATCTGCTAGTGGAACAAGTAATTTTTTTTAATCAATATTAAGGAATTAATATTGATTGACCTAAAACAAGTTCCAATATCTTGCTGAAAAGTTGCTTATAAGTTAGTTTGGTCTTAATATTTGAACTGATTAGACCAAAAATACTTGGTAAGAGTTACCCACTTGTCCTTGTGTACACTATCACAACCATTATTGAGTGAGAAACTTTATCAAATGTGTGTATGAACTTTAAATATGTATTTTACGGAGAACTGCAAACAATTCCCAATTTTTTTAATAAAATGTGTTTGACTTGATGTGACTTTACTGGGTTAGTATTTGTCATTAACTTGCCTAAACCTCTGTGCTTCTGACCGCTTTTTAAGTTCATTTGAGTTATTCAACTAAGCTCAAGTTCTGTTTACACATTTTACTGATTTTGAAAAATTTTGAAATTTTTCTCCTGCTGTGCATGAACATTCACAGCAGGAGATGCTGTGAATGTTAATGCTTCCTGCGCCACTATCAGCAGTAGCCAGGTGACTGCTTTTGCCATCAGAGATCCAGATTAGTAGAGTCGTGTTGAGAGAGGAAGTGAGCAGCCCCCCAAAAGGCAACCGGCAAACTTCAAAAGCACAGAGAGGAGGAAGGCAAGGCAGTGTGGGTGGGGGGGTTGTAGTACTTTCAGGGACACAGCAAGGACATCTCCCCGGAGCCATATGGCGGTAGGGATGGTTTTATACGGTTGTTTTTTGTCTGTCTGTTCCGATTTTTACCGGAAAGTGCCACAGGCCATTCTTCTGTAATGATGACAATCCCTCGTTTCTTTTCTCCTCAGCACCGTTCTTCTCAGTAGTTTGCACTGTTTTTGTGTTAATCTGTCGATATCTTACAAATCTGAACTCCATCAGCATTGTGACTGATAACCAGTGACAACTGAAGGTGACAAAAGGCCAACATTCTGCTATAACTTCTAAACTTTAAATAGATTTGACTTCTAAACTTTAAAAACTCTCTGAGTGTTTCTATATTTACTCGCTATAGACTTGATTCAGAAAGAAACACCACTGCTTTCTCCAGTTTTCTCTGTGTCTAAAGGAACTCCAGATTTAATTTTAATTTGCTGACATTTGAATAAAATTCCAAACTGACCTGAATATCTGAAAAATAGCTGAACAATAATATTTAAAGGAGCTGCTTTCTGAGTGCCTTACAAATACGTTCATAAACTCGTGCACTTTTTTCTTACAGCCACAAATGCTTTTTACTCATTGAAAAGTGAAAAGTGTAGTTCAGATATGTATATGTCCCTCTCTACTCTGAGATACCCAAATAAAGTATCCCAACTATCAGAACTCACCTAAATGGTAAATAAAATCCAGATTTATGTATTTTAATCTAATTAAAAATAAAGAAAAATACAGAAAGAAATGGTAGCAAGATGGATAATACCAACAACTGGATGGTTCTAGGAAAAACTCAGCAGAAGTACCCTTCCAGCAGGATAAGGACCCAACAGATAGCCAGAGCCAAAATAGTGGTTTACAATTTTTCTGTTTTTGAATCAAGTGATCAAGCAAGCAAATGAAGCCTGGTGGCTCTCCAGGTTTATGACACACCGGGACAATTCCAGTGATATTTCAACAGGGATTGTCCCGGAAAAACAAAGGATGGTTTGTTTTCAGACACTGAAAACAAATGTACGCCTCACTTTTCAGATGATTAATTTGCTTCAGAATGCTGCACTGTTTCAAGTTAAACCCAATCAAAATGCATTGATGGTTTGTGTCTGCATCTTCACATTCAGGAGAAGTTCATGGCTATGAATACTTACAAGGCATAGAAGAATATCTCACTGCTTCCTGACAAAATGATCAAGCGTCAAGTATAATGTACAATACTGTCTTTACATTGCCAATGTTCCAAAGCTGTCAGGTCTGAATAGGTGACAATAAAAATTGTTTGTCATGTGTTTGGGTCCTCTGCTTCTCCAGTCTACATTTCAAATATGTTTGGACAAGATAATAAACCTCAAGCTCCTGACGTACGCTTGGTGTGTGACAGAGACAGAAAAGGCACTATGAGTTTTGTTTTCAAACAAAAGCTGCCATGGGAACGTGTCCAAGTAAATCTGGCTCTGCTGGAGTTATTTCTGCTGTTATTTTTAGGCTAATTTAAGAGAGTTTGAGGTGGGTTCTCAAACTCTGCAGAGCTCCCTCAACATTTTGAATTGAGGGAGCTCTGCAGAGTTTAAAATAAAGTCTGGAATAGAGCTTAACGAGTTGAAGAAGGTTCTGGTTCTGCTGGAGGTTTCTTCCTGTTAAGGGTGGACTGGTTACCATGTCACACAGTCAGCAATACAAGCAATTATCCACTGTTGCTTCTCATCCAATAGAAGTGAAGACTCGTCAGTGACTCGATGCAATCTGCTGGGTTGAAAGCATGGATACCTCTTAGCAGAGGTGTAGTGCAATAAGTTCATTTGAAGTAATTACTAACACCAAACTAACTACACAGCCCTGACATTCTTGCAATCATTTCCTATATTGAATATAGGAAATGATTGCACATTTCGGCTACAACTCCCCCAGATAGTAGTTATTGAAGATGTGTCTATTAATTTTTTAAACATTTTTAAATGGTACTAGTAGCTGTTTTCTAACTGCTTTCCTTTACTTATTAGGCTTTCTATTGAAATTCACAATTATTCTTATTACTAAAATATCTCAGAACGTGATCATTATTAAAACCCAGGGTAACACACTGGGTTCCTGTGTTAACCCAGTGTTTTTTGACAGCTTGCTAGCTTAGTGTTGGCTTCCCCTACCAGGATTCACACACACACACACCTGCCCTCCTGCTTGCATGAAACACTGCCTCTTCATGAACATTTCCACTCCTTCTTACCGGGCAGCTCAAAACCACTGGTATTCTTTTTTCTGGCTGTCTTCCTCAATCTGTGCCTGGTCACGTCTCTCTCTCATCATCCTCCTCTGACAATAATTAGTCCCCTCAATTACCCCCTACTTCGCCACTTCTTAATCTGCTCCAGCGGTCAAAGTTTGTGTGGTAAACATATCGGTTAGCTTGACACATTTTTCTGAATGGGCTTATGCGCTTTTTAGCTTTTGTTGTCATAGTTTTTCTGACCCGTCCCATCTCATATCCGCTCACTTTTCTCGGACTCCGGTTAGTTGAAATGGTGCTATTTATAACCTCGGAGGGGAGGGGCGGGCCAAGGAGGACTGAGGAATTTCATTGGATAAGCCCAATAAGATCAACCAATGGGCTGTTGTAGTCGATAAAAAATGATATTTAATATACTTTGTTAAATTATGACAGCCTATGGCTGTGCCATATACAGTATTAGCATCAGTCTGTACTCCAGATGGTCAGTCCTCCCTTGGACAGAAGCTCAAAATGAATGCAGCTTTTTTTTTTTTTTTTCTTTTTCTGTTCAAACTGGGAACCCTACACAGCGGCGGATGCGTTGCTGCAATAGGGTATATGCCACGGACTTCCATTTTAGCACTTCCGCATTTTATTTCCACATAGCCTGCTTCCGGTGCACAGGTCACTCTGTGTTAGAGATGGAGTTTTTCACTTGGTCCTTGCTGGATTTGCCCACAGTAACCGTTAACCATTTTAAAAACAAAAAGCAGCGGGAGGATGTAACTTCATAACCTCATTTTCTAAGAAGAATCTCAGAGGGAAAAAAAGAGAAATTACGTTGTGTAACGCAAGAACAGATTATAGCAGTCAAGTGGAAAAATTCACTCTAACGTGGATAATAATTATGAAACAGCAAAGGTAGATAATCATATATTCGGAATTGTGATTTGCACCATTTGTTCTGTTGGATTTTTTATGTGAGTCGATGCCACTTAAACGGCTGTAA
>NW_006800468.1:100149-102237 GCF_000485575.1 Poecilia formosa | reverse complement strand
ATTTACACTCCACTTCATATTTTTACCCACATTTGGCCAGTGGCGGGTGCTAATTTCCACCCCTGTATCAGTCTACACATTGACTTTTAGCAATTTTAATAAAATGAAAATTGCTTCTCAAAATAGCATTAGGAAACAGTCACCAAACAATAATAGAGTAACATTAGTTTAGAATCATGCAGTATGTATCAGTGACCATAATATGTCTGTTTTGTATATGTCATGCTTAGTGTTAATATGTTCTATTCACTTCTGCACAATTTAAGTCGGGATTTACTGGTTTCTTTAAATATCTCCACGGTAACTAATGACAGCTTAACCGGCCCTCGACCGAATCATCCAGTCATCTATTTAAAGGGTTTTAATGGGAAGTCAAACTTAGAGCAATAATCCATGCTGCAAGTGTTAACTTTTCAAAACAAGTGCCAATTCTGATATGAGATATCATTTCAGTCTGTGCTGTGACAGATGGACAACTGTTTGACTTCAACCCACACAGATGCAGCTTCCACTGAGCCCACCGTCTTTAAGCTCCATCCCAGCACACAGCCTGTGGGGATGTTTTATTTCTGGAACATGTTACTAAAGATATCTGCATTCCAACATATAATCCTTGTCCTATCATAAGCCCCGGAACAATACAGATTGTAATCCTGCTCTGAAAAGCTTTTTATGAACTGGATCCACACTCGGGCACACAGTAGGAGCTTCTTCCACAGAGGGACTCTGAATGCACTTTCTGAAATAAAGTGGTAAAGATGGTGTTTTTGTTTTGTTTTTTTAACAGTAAATTTAGGTTGGTGCTCTCAAACAGTTGACTGAGCATTTCAGTCAGCACTTAAACTGTGAAGATGAAAATCAGCACATCTTGGGAAAGGCTGCAGCACATTTTAAAGTGATGCCAGCAGCATCACTTTAAAGTTAAAGTGGTGCAAGTTTGTGGACATTTATAGGTTACTGCTGCTAGATCTGAAATCAATGCACAAACATCTTTAAAAATTATATATGTCATGTATTTAACATTTTTACAAGCAAAATGGAGAATCACAGTTAAACACTTTTCTCATCTTCAAAGAGCACATCCTTTATTTTTAATTCAGTGTAGCGCAGAAAGTTGATAAAAGCGCAATGCCCCTATTAAATTTTAAAACATCTAACACATCTTCAGTAATCAAGCAAACACACAGGTGTTTCCTTGAGTGCAAAGCAATCTCAGTCCAATTAGCTGCTGGCACAAGTAATTCATCTGAAGCCGTGGAGTAGAGCTGGTGCTTTTGCAGCCATGTTGATTTGTTTAGGGAAGCAGATTAAAGCGATTCTCAGCTGAGCCAAACTTCATTTATACCTGAGCAAACACCAGGCTGAATATCTGGAATTTCTTGACATCTGAATGATGTAGATCAGTGTTACTCAGGTGCCCTAAGCAAGAGTTCAAACACAGTAATGAGGTTTGGAGAGCACATTCTTTAATACGCAAACTGCAGCGATGAAAAAACAGTACATCCTGGAGGAGAGGGGCGAGGCAAGGGGGTGGACTTACTTGTTCTCTACAAGCCAGAGATGTGAATGTGTTGTCATGGCCTTTAAGGAGTCAGCACTGTCCTGCACACGTTGGTTGTTTTGAAATTTTGTGCATGCACTAGAAGGCAAAAAGCTGATTTTTAATTTTTAAGCTTTTTCATATCACAATACTAAAATATTATTGTATCTAAGTTGATGTAAATCTCCCCTTGATTGATCTGTAAACATACAAGAGATTTCACATTATTAATATTTATCAAACAAAGATGAAGATCAAATCGAACAGCTGACTATGGACAAACTAAGTCCATAGTCAGCTATGTCTAACTGTACATATGCAGAACAAAGAACAATGTTTTTCTTGCCAGACATAGTGGATGTTAAATTAGAAATTAGAGCTTCAGCATCTATTATAGTTTTGCTGTTACTGTGAACACATATTGTAAACATGTAGCACAAATGATTAATTTATTTTTTTAATTCATTTACAGTTTAACCCTCCTGTTTCCTGTTATGTTCCGGGTCAGATTGATCCGTGTTAATGTTTAAAAATAAAAATAAAAATAA
>NW_006800468.1:98210-99776 GCF_000485575.1 Poecilia formosa | reverse complement strand
TCACACACACACGCATATACATCACACACCTAAACGCACACAAACCCACTCTTTCGCTATTCTCTTTACTTCACTAGGAAACTGCGAGAAAGCAGGTGTTCATACAACTTTTGACGGGAACCTTTTCTGTTCCCCTGGGCAAACTCCACCAACACTGAGTGGACACTCAGTAGAAGTGGGGGGGAAACATAAATACTCTGTCCAAGGGAGTCCTAAACACATTACACACTGAACATACATGTGATATCGTCACTGTCAGTGATCAGGAAATGAGCTGCAGGGAAATAAAAAGATGACAACCCTGGAAGCGCTGGAAGTTTTCGATCATGCCAGGGCCTACTAGGATGGCAGTAACTCACATCACAGACATAAAGTCAGTCATTGAGCTACGCATGCCTAGTGCAATACAGAAAATAATTCTTGAAATGTCAAATCTAAAAGGAAGGCACATTTTTGAAGAGAACTGGAAGGAGCTGGACCAAATGCATTTACATACATATTTGGGGGGGTCCTCATTCTGACCAGAGTTTTCAAGTCAAAGAATGAATAAACAACCAGTCTATGTGATGCCGAGGTAATATTTCGCGCCATAATGTTTCTGGAGACTTTTCTCCAGAGTAATCTGATTTGACAATCGACAGACAAGACAAACTAGCAGCTAATAGAACAGTGTGGAACATGTGGATTGCAACTTGCCCTGTTCTATAACCCAGGCCCTAATGTCACAGTAGATGAAAGGCTTGTGGCATTCAGAGGTCGCTGCTCATTTAGGCAATATATGCCTTCCACACCAGCTAAATATGACATAAAAATCTGGGCAGCATGTGATGCAAAAACCAGTTATGTTTTGAAAATGCAGGTTTAAACTGGAAAACCAGCTGGAGGATCATCTTCAGGACTCATTTGTCTTGATTTTAATCAGCGGGTCAATTTGACCCAGAGCAGAATGGTGTCTCAAGTTCAATTATAAAGATGACCCCTTCAAAAAAAAAAACCTAAATGTGATATAAAAAATTTGACAAAAAAATCACTTTCAAGGATAATTAGTGTGATTTTGTGTTTAGGTTTTTTCAGTGAGCATAAAAAATGTAAGTCACATTTTTTTTATGTCCAAATGAGTAAATTGTTGTCATTGATCCTTTATTTGTGAGAAATAAAAAAGCATCATTGCACAAATATTGATTGAAATGGTTAGTATTGGAGTTAATAATCAGATACAAAAACGTTTTGGAGGATTTTTTTGGTTTCTGACAATATTGCATGATTAAACACTCTCCGGGTCAAATTGACCCGCGAACATTATTGCTGTACCTCAGAAACGAACATAACAGGAGGGTTAAAATGAACATGCTTTGGAAAGGATTATGTGGGGAAAAAAAGTTATATAAAGTCTACCCTTTCTTTTTTGTGTATGTTTATATAAAATATGGGTAACACTTTATTTGAAGGGGGGTGAATAAGACTGTCATGACACTTTCATAAACATGACATAACACCTGTCGTGAACATGAAAAAGCCTTCATGAATATTTATGACTGTTGTCATAAATATTCATGAAGGCTTATT
>NW_006800468.1:77404-98036 GCF_000485575.1 Poecilia formosa | reverse complement strand
AAAGCCTTCATGAATATTTATGACAACAGTCATAAATATTCATGAAGGCTTTTTCATGTTCACGACAGGTGTTATGTCATGTTTATGAAACTGTCATGACAGTCTTATTCACCCCCCTTCAAATAAAGTGTTACCAAAATATGTATCTTCTGTTACAGCAAAACAGGCAGTGGTTATTTGTATAAACATAATAAAGAAAAATGATACAACACTTTACTGAATCAATATACTTCATTAAACCTTGATAAAATATTTTATTCTATTTTGATCATACTTGCTGAGGTTATGGCTGACATATAATGATTCACTTAAAAAAAAAATCCTTAATTGGAAGTAGGTCTCTACGATAAGGATCATTACTGTGATAGCAAAGGACTGCTTAGATGGAAATGTATAACTTCCGCTCACACTCTGCCTGCCAAAACTCTGTTTGGCCAGTTGGATGGTTTCTAACTGTCCTTGATTGACCCCATATGTATGTTTTTAGTGGCTGAGATTGTAATGCTCACAGCAGATGGTGGGGAAATCATAACGATGGAAATGAAAAATAAACAATCAGAAAAATGTGGGTTAATCAGAGCCAGTGTCATCACTTTCTGGAATTCAATTTTCTATATAAAGACATGATTTTAATAAACCCTAAAAAAATATGAACAAAAGAGAAAACATGGTGCTAAAAATGTCATCATAACCTGTTTTTTATTTTATTTTAATGTACCGCTAAAGTATCACCTAGCAACTAGGACGTGAAATAAACCTGCAGGAAAAAAGCCACACAGCTGGGCACACACTCCAAATAAGACAAGCTGAGTGACTGCAGCACTACAAGGACAATCAATGGGCCTAATCTGAGTCTGATTGGAGCTGAGTAGCTCTCCCTGTGCCGTCTGGTTACACTCCTCCACTGTTTCTTACTTAGTATTACATCACAGATGGGAAAGGAAAAACGTGGACAAATTGCAGACGTGATTCAAAGGCTTTTTGTCTAGCGTTAAAAATAGTTAATGGAATTATTCTTTTTTCCCATGTTCACAATTTGCTAACATTTTAGATTTTTTGGATTTTAAAGCTCAACTTTTGAACTTTTCCAGTGCCAGGACAGTCTGACTGGATCCCATTTAGGTAAACACTAAGAAAATAATTTTTATTCAACGTCCTCTTTATCATGGCTGTTGTAAATATATTTGGTCTTCATATTATTATAATTTTTTTGGACCTACCTAGTAATTTACTAATCCAAAATCCACATCAAAGCGAGTCGTTCACAGAAAGAGGTTGCTGCAAAATTTTCTGAAAACTCTAATGATAAAGGAAATTTGTCCATTTTCAGATATTTCCATAAAATATATTTGCATAATTCTTAGTTTGTTGCCAACTGAGCTGCTTTCTCCCACTCTGTCATTTTAGATTAATGATCTGATGAATCAGAAGAGGAGGCGTTGAAGAGCCCAATGGCCAGCCAATGTTTGGCGGCATAGAAGCAGAAATGTATGCAAATAACAATGAAGCTTGAAATTGCTCACCTGATTTAAAAATGAAACTCAAGGCTTTAAAAAGATTGTTTTCATAAACTCAAAAGTGTGTAAATTCTAACAATTTAACATGAGCTAACAAATCTAAATAAGGCAAATTTACTTAATTTCCAGTAATCAGGGTACAAAGCCTTGAAATCCTTGAAAATGTGTGAAAGTGTTTTCAAGGTTTGGAAAGTGTTTGATTTCTGTATAAAGTCATCGAAAGTACTTATAACTGCACAGTTTTGTAATAAAGTGCGATGTAAGTGTTGTAGAAATTTTATGAAGGAATGAGAATCTGTTTCAATAAGTAGAGAAAGATTAATCTTTGTCTTTAAGTTTCTTTATTCGAAGGCAAAAGTGTTCGAAGACCCGTCTCACTGAGCGCAGTCAGGAGAAGAGCCCTGAACAACACACATCACATAGTTATATAGTCACAGCAAGACAAAGACCATCCCAAAGTCTGACGTTATCTCTACTGGCAGATGGGCCACAGAGACATCCTGACCCCCTCCTCATGAACTATCTCTCACCTCTTGGAAGAGATGATTTTATGGCAGGATGGAGAGCTGATAAGGATTTCAGGAGGAACTTCTAACACTTCTTTGTCAGTTCATGGGGTCAGGTCAAACAGGGTACAAACTACATTTCACACATCAGTCCTTCAATACAATTATCAGATCAAGCATTTTACCCAAGATGTCTTCAGGTCTCTTCTGCTATCACGGCTGCGGAAACATCTAAACATTATCTACAAACTCATTTAATGGAAAAACACACCTTACAGAAATACAAAATACAGCAAATATAATCTGTACATAAATGGTAAAAAAGTATAATCAGTTCCATCAAGAATGAAATAAGACTAAATACAAAATTTTCTATCACATACGTTTGATTAAAAGCCAAAATTTGGTCATTTACTTTAACACAAATGGATTTGTTTGGACTGTTTCAATACATATTTATTTCTAATAACTCAGTGGTTTATTGATAAGTAATTTAAAATGTTTTCCAGTTCCAGAGGTAAATGTTCTTTGGAAATTGAATGATTTTTTTTTATCTTTGAGTGTGTGTGTACTCACATTATCATTATTATTGTTATGTTAGCTGGAAATGGTCTCAAAATGACAATATTATTGTTTATGACAATAACCTCTGGGACAATTTATTGTCTAGCAAATTTTATTTTTGTGGCAAGCCTATTTGTCCTTTCTATGTAGAATACTACAACAAGACATGATTGCCAGTAATAAATGGTATGTTGAGCCTGAATGCTTCTTAGATTTTACAGTGGGGAAAAAGTGTATGAACCCAATTTATTAAAGATTAAGCTTACTAAGGCTACGTGTTTTGTTTTATTTGTTTTTTGAATACAAGCTGCCGTTTTAACCTTCTGTTTGCTCAAATGTTAGTGTTTAAGTATGGTTATTTCTGAAAATGTCTTATTGAGATTTAAACATCTAAATGATAACAGAGAATCTGTTAAAACCTGAACTAAATTTATGCTCAGGCATATTTTTGCTTTGAAGAGTTAACATGCGGTTGGAGTGTGTGTAGGAACGCTGCATAAGTGATTCTTCACAGCCTTTAAAGGACGAATAAACCTTTTTGGGGCAGGAATAGATTTGGCAACAGCTGCCATTCTGAGCGGTTTGCCTTCTAGTCAGATTTCATTTTTGTAAATATTGTTTTAAAGGCATAGCTTGTATAAAACATCACAAACAAAGAAATAAAAACCACTGAGCCAGTGGTCGTGTATGATTTTACGGCGGTAAAACTCTTGGACAGGTCACACAGGACCGCAGTCTTGACTCTCACCGGGCTTTAATGGATGAGTCTTGTTCTGTCTGACTGATTGGTCCAGTAATGTAGGCAGAGAAGTGTGGTGGCAGGGTAATTGGCTGTGATTTAAAGATCCTCTGAAGGCTAAACTGGGATTGCAGTTTGGAGAATTAATGGTTTCTAATTGAAGATATGTGAATGGCTTAATATGGCGGAAAAAGACTCCGAAGGTTTAATGGAGAGCAGAGATTCATCGGGGTTCTACTTAAATGCAAGTGGCTAATAGTTATCCTGTAGATGAGTCTACAAAAATCTCCCCAACTGACAGATTCTTTATGATTTCCATAAAAATTAACTCCATATTTTTCTTCTTTAAACCTTCATTTCCTGAAGACTAAAAGCTTGTTCAGGTCTAGTTTTAAAAGTTTTTCTTACTATGTAAATGTAATTACTTACTGCTCTCATTCCACCCACTATCAATTTTAGTCTTGGTGTTTTAGTCTTTCTGAGGAATTCTCAAAGCTCCTTAAGGCAGTGACTGACTCTTTTTGTCTGAATTTCTGCCACCAATCACATGACATTGAAGGGTCAAACCTTCCAACCAATCATCTTCACTCAACAGGAAACAAAGTCTTCTCAAACTACTTTTGTCACTTTAGTTTTACCTGCTGATAGACAATAATAAAAGTATGTACAGTAAAATAAAATAGGATTCAGTTGTTTTTGCGATCGCCAAAGAAGAAATCAGGTTATTTGTGTTATAGAGGTAATAAAATTGATATTAGGAAAGTTAATAATTTGCAATCTCTTTGTTTCCAGTTTCATATTCTGTGAAGCTCATATAGCAGGGAGCTCTGGCAGTGTCATTACAGCCTGAGATGGTTCATCAATGTAAAAAACAAAAAGCATTGAATATCTTTGTGCAGCCAGAGTTTGAGCCGAGTGTCCCTTCAGGCTGTGAGTGTGTACGTTTCTCTTTGATTACTTGAGAAGGTAATTATGGTTGTGCAGTGGAGAGAGAAGCAGGTGAGAGACAGAAGCTCCTTAAGGTCCGACCGTTTCTATTTTCTGCTTGAGAGGAGACGGTTAGAAACTAGAATAACCAGGACTGGAGCAATGGACGGAGTTAATGATCAATAGCTTTAACATTTTTCTAAATAACAACTAAATACTTGTGCATAGGAGAAATGGAGATCATACTGCTTCATTAGTACATTTTTTCCCCTTATATCTCAGCCTGGAGAAAGATATTTGATTTAACTATGCCTGCAATATTTATACAATATTTGGAGCAATTAAACACGTGAACTTGGTTGAAGATTAAGCTTATTTGACATGTTTATGTTGTCAAATTGCCATTTACTAGCTAGAATATTTGAAGCATTGTACAAGAGGAATGCAATTTTTTTTTTCCAATAGCACTGCCGTCTTCTGTTCCTTCTGGGTTATTTGATTCAGTGGAAGTAGTTCTCCCAACCGAAAGCAAACCATGAGATAAAACAAACATGGGTAATCATTCACAGGAAGGTATTGGAGAGAGCTTTACTCTTGAAATGGCTTTTCATTTCTCTGTCTGTCTGGTTTGTTGTGGCATATTCAGGAAGATGCTAGCCATGCTGTTTTCTGCATACTGGTAAAGCCTGGTCAACAACAGCCACTTGCTCTATGTTTTGATTTGTTCAGGGGGTCTGGAACCTCTGTGATTGGGAAACAATGGATTCCTGGAGGTGTGAAGTCTGTTGAGGTTTGAAATGATTGGATCTGATTTTACCAAATCGCTAATGTTTGGCGATGACATAATGCACCAGCTCCATAGTGAATTAAGCTACGAAGCTTACCGGAAATTATTGCCAGTGTTAAAATGTCTTCAACATTCCAATTGCACTGACTTTAATTGCTCATATCACTTCCTCTGCTACATTGCTCAAACCAAAGGTAGACTACAGTTAAAGAAAAGTGTAGAAACGCGATGTCAACATTCACAACTTATTTGTTTACCATAAAAATGAGATCTGTTATTCGTGTAGGAATGATTGGAATAATTTGTATACTAAACTATCGATTTTCATTAAAATCAATGCAAAAAATCTAGGTACTTGTTCTTCTTTTTACTTATACTCTAAACCCAGAGTGTTAAGATGTTTATTTTATATAGCAGTGCCACAGCATAAACCTAACTTTGCCAAAGTACAACTAACTTATTACCTGACATACCTGATTTTTGTGTGGTGAAATGGTTATAAAAAAATAAAAAAAATTGTTTTGGGTCCCAATATTTACAGTTTAAATTTGAATTTGTAGAAAAAAACTACAACTTTTTTCTGTCGCTGTATCTAGGAAGGAAGCAAAAACTAACAAGAAGAAAACAGTTTAGTAACCAGCATGCTACATGTTCAGACATGATGTTGCTCTTATTTCCAATTTCCCAGTGCCGCATTTAAAAAAAAAAGGGATATTTGTTTTTCCTTATCAGAAGGAAGTGAGATGAAGCCGCTCTGTTCTGTATAAAATAAAATTGTATGTTTTCGTTTTATAAAACCAAAAACTTTTTAGCTTTTTTTTGGTTTCTCAAAATCTGATTTGTCTTATTTTTGTATCTCACTCTGTTTGGTGATTTCTGTGTGTTTGATTTGTGTGAGTATGGAAATGAAGAGCAGATAAAGACTGTAACTCCGCAGACTAGTGGAAAAGTCTCCAGGGGCGAAAAGCCACTACAATCAACTAAACGGAGATGACATTAACTCCCCACTGGGATTCAGGCCTGTGAGTGTGTGTTTGCGTGTCTGGGTTTGTGTGTGTGTGAGTGTGTGTTTCTGAAGCGTCTTCTTTGCACTTTACACCATTAACTCGAAGAAGAAACAGACTGTGCATTCTGTATTTGGTGTTTGTGTTTATCGGTTTGCATGTGTCCGTACTTCTGGATCCGCGTATTCTGACTCTTTTAATCAAACACTCCTGTTTCTTCTGTTTTTAATTATGCATAACTTAATGATGCAGAGAGCTTTGTTGTTTCCATTAAAACACTGTGGTGAAGGAGAACTATTCAAACTTTTTTTTTTTTAACCAAAACCTCAACACTCTAAAGACTGGAATAAGATGAAGTCAGCATTTTGGTCAAAGCTCCACTAAACTGTTGAAGCTCAAGATGGTCAAAATGGTAACTTGGGGGGGCGCTAGAGCGCTGCAATGGAGTGGACGCTTTTCTGTAAGGCTCCATGATACCTCCTCAAATTTAGTTTTAAAATACAACGTGCTTGGTCTTTTATTCAATCGTGTTTTACTTCAAATGAGTGGGATTACTTTTTTACTCTTTATTTTTCAAAATGAGGAAAAAGGACAGTGCACAGAAGGAGACAGCTCAGCCGAGCTCCGGAGCTAGCAACGAAGCTATTTTAGCTGCTGTTACTGCCCAGAGGGTGCAAGTCGCCATACATTTTTATCTTATTGATGGCCTGAAGAAGTCAATGGAGGGTCGACTTGAGGAAGTCAAAGCTTCCCTCGCTCCCATGCAAAAACAATGTTCCCGTTGTTTTTGCATGGGAGCGAGGGAAGCTTCGACTTAGAGAGCCCAGTTGACACCATTGATTAAGTCATGTCGTCTGCTGATGACCGCATCTCGGCCCTTGAGGCCTCCTGTGTTCAGCTTGGAGAAGCTAACGCCCTATTGAAAGTGAAACTAAGTGATCTGGAAAGTTGGTCTCGCAGGTGCAACACAAGACTGCTTAATTGGCATTAAAGAGGGCAGAGAACAGGGTCACCCTGCTGACTTTCTTTTACGGCTGTTACCGGAGGTATTTGAGAAAGATAACTTTGTCAAGCCCGATAAGATTGACTGTGCCCACTGTAGTCTTAGGCCGAAACCACAACCTGAGGAGTGGCCACGAGCTATCATCGCGAAGATCCACAACAACAGGGATGTGGCTAACATACTACGACTAAGTCGCCAGCATTCAGCCTTGGTGTATAACAGAGCTTGTGTG
Source organism: Poecilia formosa (assembly GCF_000485575.1). Taxonomy (NCBI): domain Eukaryota; kingdom Metazoa; phylum Chordata; class Actinopteri; order Cyprinodontiformes; family Poeciliidae; genus Poecilia; species Poecilia formosa. The sequence goes on along the minus strand of NW_006800468.1, from coordinate 90,757 downwards.
TCAATCTTTCCTGACTACACAGTTGAAGTTGTGTCACTGCAGATGGCCTACAACAACGTGAGGAAGAAGCTAACCGAGGTGGGCACTAAGTTCTCGCTACATTATCCAGCCAGCTGCAGGTTGTACACAACAGAATTAAGACTTTTCTCTCCCTGCTAGAGGCTGAACATTCTGCTAGCTCCATCTCTGGAGTTCCATCTAGGTTCAGCAGATGTCTGAACCTAGGCTGACTGATCTTATTCACTTTTTTTATTTTATTTATTTTTTTCTTTTCCTCTTTTTTAAGTTTGACAGTGTATTTCCAACTACCGTTCTGAATGTACTCTGACAGTGCTCCTTCCAGGCCAGTCATTCATTCAGTATCAATATTCCTTTAATGCCAACCTACTTTTCCAATTAAATTATTTAGACTTACACCCTAAGCTCAAAAAATTGATTGACAACTCGCGGTTACTTCTACTGTTATTAATTGGTCATATTAATATTATCTAAATGGTTGTACTTCCTAAGTTTATTTACCTCTTTCAAAATATCCCAATTTTTATTCTTTCCTCTTTTTTAAAAAAAACATTGGATTCAATTATTATGCCATTCATTTGGGCATACTGTCGTGATCCGTAGTTTTCTGTGTTTATTTTTTAGTTTTTTCTGTGTTTGTGATCCTGTTCCCTGTGAGTCTCTGCGTCTTCCCCGTTGATTGATCCCAGCTGTGTCTCGTTCCTGTGATTACCCTCCCAGTGTATTTAGTCCCACCTGTTGTCTGTGTTCCTCATCAGATCATCGTCTTTGTTAGCGTCGTACGTCTCTTGTCAGTCAGTCAGTCAGTCAGTCAGTTTCCTCAGTAGAACTGTGAAGTCCTGAGGTTGCTTGTTTCAGTCTATAGTCTTTATGTCAGTTGCTACCGGTATTAGCTGTGTGCTAATTTGCTGCCGTGCTGCCTGATCCTGGACTGTGAGCTTCTCATTAAACTCATCATCATCATCTACATCCTGGGTTTACCTGCGTCTCTCCTCACCACCACCACACCTTATGACGCATACAAATCTTGCATGGTCCAAAATCTGGCAGTTACAATTTCTGCTGCACTTTGGGATCATACTCTAATAAGAATAAAGAACTGCTACATTAATGCCAGACTTCAGCTAATCCTGTTTAAAGTGGTGTACAATGATTCCTCGTTTTTCGCGGGGGTTGTATTCCAAAAGTAAGCTGCGATAAGCAAAATCTGCGAAGTAGTTACCTTTTTACGATTATTACACAGCATAATTAAATACTCTACATTGAAACCAAAGAACAAAACCTGTTTTCAGGTCAGCGGATGTGCGTGTGCATCAATCGGGCCTTAATGTGATCCGGAGTCATGTCATTAAAACGTCTCCTCCAACCTGCCCTGCGAGATTCACGGCTGTATCTACGGCAGAGCGATGGATCTCGTCAAGCGAGCCTCCGGTCGGGTTTGTGCTGATTCTGGCCAGTTTTTTCCAGCAGGCATTCAAAGTTTCAGTTTTCATCTCCTGAATGGCCAAGCTGTATTATTTATAATTAAATACCGTAACATTATTGGCACACAGATAGAGAAGAACCGCAGAGACTGTTTAGGACACAGAACACAATGCACCGTGAAAAAAAACTGCACAAAAAAAATTCCGCGAAGTAGCAAGACCATGAAAGGTCAACCGTGTTATGGCAAGGCTTCACTGTATCGCCTGCACTATTCTAAAGCACGGTAAAGTAAAATATCCCCAAATATTTCAAATGTTTGTGACAGACATAGACACTCTAATGCTACTCTTGGACTTGTTTTCTAATACTGCCATTTTTTTTTTTACATCTTTTAGGTCTGATATTTTTTGTCTTTATCAAACTGCGTACAAACAGCAGACACCTTTCACACCCTTGACTGGTGCACATGGGCAGACCTTATAGACTTTACGCAAAGAATACATCGCAGAGGCAACTAGAATCAATCAATAAAAAGTGCATTCCAAACCTTTGGTTGAAATGTCACGTTTAATTCCAGTCTCCAGTACAGAACAGAGAAAACTAAAGAGAATGCAATGTTGTTTTAATCCATTTATAATCTAAACAGGGGAGCCGGCAGTTTCTCTTGAGGAAATAAATGTAGGTGTAGAAGTTAATTAGACCGTAATATATGCAGTACGCTGCACAACTAATGCGGACTCTGCTCCGCGCTGCGAGGAATTAATCTTAACTCATCCTGCGGTTTTAACAAATGGAGCTGGAAGACAGTACACTCCTGCACCCAGAAGGAGAGCGGCGCTCAGGAGGAGCGTGGCAGGTGTAAGATCTGTCCATTTAAGGGAAGCGAAACCACACAAAGAATCCTCGTAAAAGCACACAACCAGACAGTGCACAGGGTGAAAAGCTCGCAGAATACAATTGATTGGATCAGACAGATCCAACTGACTGATGAACTAGCACAGATTTCTCTGCAGATGAGACTAGGAGGAATTTGTGAGACAAGCACTTCAGCAGGTGAAGTGCTTGTAATTTAAGTAAAGTTGTTAACCCCTTAACTGGTGGTGTTCCACCTGTGGGACAAATCTAGTATGTCTGAATTCTCTGCTTTTTTCTCCTCTTTAAGCTCTGCTGGTGTCCATTATGACGCTTTTATATGGCAGCCTAGAGCCCCCCGTTTTGATTGACACCGCATTCGGCCAATAATGTTATCAAATGGCTTTTCCCGAGCCTATAATATCCAGAGAGTGACTTGAGCTCATTTTGACATGCCTGTATTCTTTCTGGAATATTTCTGACTGGTCAACTCGGAAACTAAATCTAAAGCCACAGATGTGTAGGATGCATTTCTTCAGCAGAACTTAACAACTCACAGGAGTGAATAATTATCGCCGTAAGAGTGCTGACAAGTTTTGGATTTGAGAATACCGGAAGCTTTTAGTTGTCTGCTGTTACAGTCAGAGTGAGGTGGGTAGAGCATACTGCGGGGGGTTGTTAGTGTACCACTGGAGTGTAGGGGTAGGGGGGTTCACCGTACCGCTAGCGTGCGGGGTGGCTAAGGAGAGGGGCGGGGTCGCCGTACCCCGAGCGTGCGGGAGGTAACGGGGGGGTCAAAAGTGGCCCAAGGACAGACCGCTGAATAGACAACAGAATTATTGACTGTCAAAATTTATCAAAGCGCTTGGGAACAAAGAAAGCCCCGTATTATTCAAGAGAATAAAAGCTCATCTGTAGCTCATATTTTGAAGTTTAAAGAGCAGATATACTTGAGCTCCAACTTCAGAATATTGAAAATATGAAACATAAGTAAATCACAGTCTAGCTTTTAAATGCTTTTTAAAGCAGGTAGGTAACTTTAGAGAGCCATACCTCACTAAAACATGGACAGACAATGACCAGTGGCGGAGCTAGACTTTTAAAGTTCGGCGAGGGCATCCCGATGCTTTAAGCGATGCTGAACTTTAAAAGTTACCCGTCCCCCCTTTCCTCCACCCCACGATGTGTGTCATCACACATCAGATGGCAAACACCAAATATACAATATATAGTTACACTGCTTATGCTAATGGTGGTCTAAACACTAAACCAGTAAAAACTTAATTGAAATAATATGTCAGATCCCCTCCTCACCGCCCTCTTGGGTGATCCGGCATTTTCTGCTGCCGGATCCCTTGCTAAAAGAACATAGGCTTTTTTTTTGGGCACAAGATTTGGGACTAAAGCTAACAAAGACGCAAACTATCAATGCGGGGGAGACTTTGGCAGATGTTTTCTAGTTTGAATTACAAATTTTTGTCACAAGCATTCCCTCACCACGGTGGTGATGGTATGCAGACCAGGCTTTCAACAGAGAGCTTTTACATTCATGTGTAGGGTGCCAGGATGCTAGATATCCAAGTTACTGCTCACAGAACACATTGAACCTTTACTGAGCCTTTACCTCAGCAATATAATTCAGTTATTACTTTGCTAGTAACTTTGACTTCATTCTTAAGTACCTGCTTTCTTCCCTTTTTATCCTTTTTTACATATTTTATGACTTCATGGAACTATTGTGCGCTTTAGGACTGAACAAAGAGGAAATATTTCATACATAAACCATGAAACAAAATTTGAAACACTAAGATTCTTCTGTGTTTCTATGGTTTTTGTTTTGGTTGCTGCAATCATTTCCCTTTTTCAAGGAATTTCAGAAAGATGCCGCTCTGCAACAGTTGTTCAGTAATATAAACGTGACTGAAAGGTTTACTTTCTACTAATACTTTCCAAATTTCTGCCGTGTTTAGTTTTTATTATGTGCTGCAATCAGAAGTCACATTCATGGACCAGGACCCCACAGTGTGTGAAACCATCTTCTGATGACTTAGTGCCAGATTGTTCAACAAATGTCCTATTTAAGAGACAGTACCGTCCAAAACTCTGCATTTACTCTATATCACTATGCATTTAGCTAAACAACTGGGATTTTCAAACTTAAAAATTTATATTAACAAACAAAAGTGAAGGGAATCTTCTTGAATCTCTTACGCTCACCTGGCTAGAGCAGCTTTTAAAAAAGCAGGAAGGTAACACAAGGAGATAAAGCCTTTTGAAAAATTGGCAGAATCGTCTGACGAAGAAAATCCAATAACCGAAATGTGCAGTAATTGCGTCCTAGAGTAAGATGTGTACCAGGCTAGCTGCCAGTGTGATTAATGGGACCAAGAAACAGGCCAAGGCTTTCTGAGAAAGTTCAGAATAACTGACAGTACTGGGCACATAGTTTGAAAATAGTTTAAAACACATCAAGAAAAATAGTTTGCCCTTTCATCATATTGGTAGCATTGGCTCACGACAATAATTCATCATTTCATTCAGAGGCCAGAGTAGAAGCTAACATCAAGCAGAGCTCACAGTATGACCAATTTGTTACAAAATGTAACTGAATATGGTAGATGGCCCAAGCAGGACTCAACTATGATAAATCACAAATTTAATGCTCAAAATTCCCTCTCCATGCTGCATTCCTACTGGCTACCATTCAACATTACACTTAAAATCATTCATCCTCCACTTCAAACCAGGGTTATTGGCAAAATATACAACACGGAGGTGTTTCAAGTAAATCGATCAAGCACAATTTTTCAACGCAACATTCAACACAAATTCAACATTGATTTGAGTCACAAAGTGATTCATCTCCCTTCATGACTTGTATGTGGTATAACAGCATTAGCTGTTAAGTTATTTTTTAACAAGTAGGTTTTAAAAGGTTAAATTGATCAATTGCTACGATGCCATTTAAGTCAAAACAAATGACAAAGGCTTTGATTTTTCATGATGTAAGTGCTCAACAATGTTCATTTGAACAGCATTTCCTTTAAAGAAGGACTTCATGTAGGAATGTTCCAAAAATATTTTCATCCATATGGAAATACAAGCACAGCCTAGAATACAACTTTTACTCCCCCACACCTGTAAGTGGTGGGGGAGTACAGGACATAAGCAAAAAGCCTCCATACAAAGTTAGCCAAGAAAACAAGAATGGCGAACAACAATGCACAAGTGGAATTTTTGTGTAGAATGATGTTAAAGTCTATCTTCTTTTATGTTACCGAGTGTTTTTTTTTTTTATATCCACATGGAAACACAAAAGTTAAGTTTTCACTCTGGAACTTGTTTTTTTTTAAAAACATGATTTTTTTTGTGGACAGAACCATAGTCTGGGTTGATAACATTAAAATAGTTCTTCCAGAAGTACAACTTATAAATCCATTTTCAGGATTATCAATGTCAGATGTGATTAAGTTAGAATGATTTAATACACAAATAGAATAAGGCTCCTTATCCTCGAATCTCTTCAACTCTTTGGATTGTTGACATGGTTCTTCCTCCTCATTTCCTGTTCTTTTGTTTTGGTGTCTTCAGTTTGACCCATTCAGTAACAACCAACCGCATCTCATTAAACACAACCGCTCTGTGTCTCAATGAAGCTGCTGGTTGGAATAACTAGTCAGTAGCACATCTTCACCTCCATCCACAGACAACAGGAGAAGGAAAACCATCTAATTAGTCTGACGGTTAGTGTCGTTACTGCCAGCTGTGTTACTGTCGACCAAAACTTACATCATTAGAGGGCTGAAGTTGTTCGAGGTCAACCAGTTGGTTAGGATGTCAGAAACTTTTCCTATTCTTTATGTTTTGCCTGTGTAACAGTGTTTTAACTAGGCAGTTACTCTTTATATTGATAACTGCCTTAAAATCTGTGTCTATAAAATGATATTTTAAATATAAGCAGGCGATGAACAGGATATTTCTACAGTTCAACCAGTGATTTTAGTATATAAGGTAATAAAACTCCTCCCAACTGTAGGTACACTTGTTCATGTGCCTGTTAACACATATGAAAGATTAGGTAATCACATGGTAGCAAGTACCTATAAGTATCTGATGAAGACTTAGCATGAAAATGGAGAAAAGAAAGGATTTAAGAGATGTTGGAATGGTTGCTGATTCAGATGGACTGGGATTTTCTTGCAGCCTTTTCATGAGTTAACAGAAAATGGTCACCAAAAGACTAAACCTTCAGGGACCTTCTGTAGCGTAGTCAAAACTAACCACTGGAATACCACACCTGGAATATCAGAAGCAGCAGAAGAGTGCAGATTATGTAATTTCTGTTGGCTAATGAGAGTGCCGATGAGCTTTTCTGTTGTTCAACAACATATACAGTACTTGGTTATTATCACATACACTGACATAGACAATAAACATTCCTAACATAGCAGTAATAAACTGTTCAGTTACAGATCATTAGAGAGCAAAAATAACGATAGCAACACTATCCTGTAACTCCCAACATGACAGGTAAAACTTATATTAGCTGCTAACTTACTAAAGCTAACAATAATAGCTAATATTTAACAACTACATTCATGGGGGTAAATGGTCAACCTTCCCCACATTAGCACAGATCTCAGTAAGCTCATACATTGCTATGCTGTACTTGTCCATATTTACCTGTTAGAAGGTAAATCTGGACCCTTTTGGTTTCTTTGTACCAACTAAGGCATGTTTTAAACAACACAGTCAACTTTACCATTAATGCTGATGATATCCATTTCTTTATGACCAAAGTTTGCCCACATTCTGATGGCTACCTCCCACTTAAATCATCTCATTCTATTTTCCGATGAGTTCCTATGTATTACAACTACTGTAATAGTTACTATTCTCAACTCTTGCCAGATATAAATACAACAGCTTACCTATGGGATATGGTCAAACGGCAAATTTACATAATGGATGTGCATCAGTGTTTCATGTCAATATGAATTGAAGTCTCTGAGATGAGGAATTGCTTTGCAAACCAGAGTGTCACAGCACAAACACATTACTTTATCTGTGAAATTACTACACAAACACTGACTATTGAACAAATCACTAGTTCATGATTTGAGAGTTCAGTAATGAGGGCAGTGACTAAAAATTTGGGTAAAATAAAGACTTCATAAATCTATTATACTTAGAAGTCCAAAGTTTAAAGAAAAAAAAAGGATCTACTACTGTATCTAAAATTATTGTAAACTTAATTCAGATAAGGCTGAAATGCATCAGCTGTCCAGTTGTGTTGATGGATTTCCAAACTTTCTGGTTTCCAACATCAGTTCACACACGTACCACTGGGCAGGAGGCTGAGAAAGATCAATTTTCAACTCAAAGGTAATGCTAACATGTCAATGTGTCAGATGAAAGAACTACAAACAACTGCAATGTTTTAGGGATTATGGCAGCTCCACTTCATGGTTGGTTGACAGACTGGAAGCAAACACAATTTTACCCAAGCAAAACGTCCTAAGATCAAAAAACATATAATTCAAAACTTTTACATAAACATGATTGTCGAGAGAAACAACCCACAATGGAATTCAACAGCACTTTTACACCATCCGCAAGTTTGTCGGTGACCGCCTGGGCCTTTCATTTTTCATTTTTCATTTTTCTCAGAGACGTTGAAGCAGTAAAAGTACACCTCATGCAGCATTCTCAAATTTATTCTAAAAAAAAATCAGGCTTAACTTTTTGAAAACTTAAACAAACCAGAAGTTTACATACACTGGAACAAAGACTTGTACACCTTTTTTTAAACCATATTACTTTTGGGTAAAATTATTCAATTCAGACTTTCTCTGTACTGAAATTCATATTGGCTTGTGTCCTGACGATTTTTCTTTTGTTTTACCAATTACGCTGAAGTATGCCTTTATTTACTTGCAGAGTATCATAATGTTGGAGAAAAGCAAATTAGAAATTCTGTGAATCCATAGGAAAACAAAAATTTATTTTCCTTCATGAGCTGCAAGTCTGCACAATCTCTGTTTTAGTCTGAATGATGAATATGTTGTTTTCAGGATGCAGCTCATTCATTTCCACCTCCTGTAAACTGTAGTGAGTCAGGAGCAGACTCTGATATGCGCCTTCCAACAATCTGCTCCCCTGCTGTCTCTTCATCTCGAGTAATTTTCTCACCTCACTAAGTTCATAATTATAAGTCTGTGCAGCCATTATTAGTGCTTCAAAACAAACAACAGAGCCCCTGCAGCTGAGAAGCCAAGCATGACTGCCTAAATACTCTTCTTTTCCTTTTATTAGCTGGCTTATTAACATTTTAGCCATCAGGGCTTTAAAGAACCAGGCTGCTACACAAGAGATGAGACTCAATATCCAAAAGATTATTAGAACTAAGTGGGACATTATTATAGAATGAGTGTGAGGACTTTGAGTGAGAAATCAAGCTTTAAAAGTTTGATAATCCCTCCTACAGTCATTCTAGTACAGAGGGGAATGCTGAAGTGCAACACCAAATTAATAAAAAGACTGTATGGAAGACGAGAGTGAGGGATTATGTCAAAATTATTTTACATACTAGAAGATAATTTCATGTCTTCTAAGATATGAAATTCTAAGATATGAAATTATCTTGGAAGATAATTTGTCTTCTAAGATAATGTCTTGGGTTCGAATCCCAGCCTGGAGTCCTTCTGCATGTTTAACATGGTTGGGTTCTCTCTGGGTACTCCAGCTTCCTCTCACAGCCCTAAAACTGGTCACCTGTTCTCTCCAAGTTACCTTTAAGTGTGTGCATGGTTGGCTAACCTCTGATAGATTGGTGACCTGCCCAGGGTGTACCCTGCCCCCAGCCAATGACCGCTGAAGATAGGCCGCAGCAGCACCCTGCAAGGATGGGTAGGGATATACAATGGATGTGTAACGTTTAAGTAACCAGTCAGAATCCAATATGTAGCAAAGACAAGAGATCAATAATCAAATGTTTATTTTGAAATAATGAGATCAAAGGGGGATCCACTGGGTGTGGCTGCACTGGTACATCTGGAACACAAAAACGGAGATGAGAGTCGTGACCGGATGAAAAAAAACCCAGAGAAAACACAAAAAGAGATTAACCAGGAATGGGGGATCGACAGGGGCCAAGAATCCAGCCTTGGGAGGGTTGGGTGAGTGGAAACGGGAAGAGCTTAGGGTCTCAGGGGGATTCACAGATGACAGACTAACCAACAGACTATCCACCAGGTTTCAGTAATCAAAACGGTCCAGGGTCAGGCACAGGAGGGTCTCAGTCAAGGAAAATCCAATATTCAGTAGACTGGAGGCAGGTTCAGAGGCAGGCAAGGTTCGGCAACAGGAGGTCAGAAAATCTTCTCAAAGCCAAAAGGGACTAGGCAAAAGCAGTGGTGAAAAACAGGCAGGATCAGAAAACCAGGAACTTCTTGGACATGAAACAAAGCTTGAGAGCTGTGACAGGGGCAACAGACGATCTCACACTGAGCAGGTGATGAGCAGCTGTTTAAGTAGGGAGCAGCACGGTGAAGGTGACAATAATGAATAATCAGCCTGAGGGAGGGACAGTAAGCAGCACAATCAAGGTAGAGCTGAAATCATGATAGGATGGATGAAAGAACCCAAACTTTTCAATATTTAAAAGTACTAAGAGCTCAGTGAGATGAAAAGTCTGGCTGTTGGATGTGTTTGATACCCTCTTCTTCCACCACATGCCAGTGTGCCTTTTGGAAAAACACTTTACCCAAAGTTGTCCACTGATGTGTGTACGCAGCTTAAAGCTCTTCTTCTTTTATCAGTTCTAGTGGTCTTTGAGAAAGGTGTCATGTTGGATTTTAGTTTCTTAACCCACATGCAGGTTCATATATAAAGTCAGAGGATCTTTGATTCAGTGATGATTTATTAATAGAAAATCTTTCAATGATATTTATCAGATTTGCACTCTGGGGAACGGGAAAGGCTGGCCAGCTCAGGTTCTGTTTGGAGAGGGAGAAGTTGGGCGGAGGTGGGCGCTGAGGGAAAGGCTGGGATCCGGGTATGTTCTGAGGTTCTGTGATGGTAATGGGAGGAAAACTGCAGGCGGTGATGTCTGGTTTGGCAAGGAGCAGTCGCAGAAGAGCTCTTTACAGGACTTGGTTCCAGACTTGATTCAAAACCACTCATCAGGATCTGAGAGATGATAAAGAAGGTTAACTTAAAGACTCACAAAACATCAGTAACATGAACTTGGATTTTGACTCTGACCAACAAGTGGAACTATCGAGCGATGAATGACCGCTCTGCCGCTTCTTAAGAGTCCAGCAGCCGATTACTGGAATCAGCTACAGGTGCGCCAGCCTCCTGGAACTTTCCCACCTTCCAGTTACTTGCCTCAGGGTCCACTGCAACAGGATAATCTGACTAGAGACTTATAACTTACTAAACACTATTGACCACCTTAAGCATACTTACTAAAACACAGGAACAAGATGTTAGCTACGTCAACTTAAAGGACTGGAGTCTTTTACTGACATGGACAAACTTTAAAAATATTTACCAACCTCCATTACATTCATAAATTTATGATGTCTAGTTCTGGCCATGTTCATCTTTCCCATTCTGATGCTTACTTTTAGCCACGCATAGATGCTTAAATGCATGAAGGCTTTTTTCACACCTGTCTATTCTGGTAGACTCGACCAAAATGTCAACATCGGTTCCATTTCCAGCTGGTGTGGTTCTCTTTCACACTGCACCGTGTCAAATCAACCAAACCCTTTGAAAAACCTGTTCACCCCTTTGCCTGTGGGGGCGCTGCACCAAGAACCACTGAAGGAAGCGAGACTAAAACTTTTGAAGAAGACATAAGCACAACTTCCTTTCTTAAAAATTAAGTTGAAATGGAAATGGAGGAAAGAAATGGAGGGGTGTCACATTTTACAGGTTGTAGGATTTCTCTTCCGTCTCTCACTCGTACTACACTTGCATGTTTGTACGTTTGTTTTGGTTTTATTTACCCAGAATGCCTTGTACTTTAGTCCGTTTTCTGCTATTGGAGTGGAAATAAAAATGATTGAATTTAGACAGTTTTGAATTAAACTCTGACAGTGAGCAATACATTTTTTAGTTGGCAGAATAAAGAAGTTGCAACAGCAGCAACTGTTCCTTGAGATTTAACAAGGTTCAGTGCAAGTTTTCATATAACATGTTTGTAATAATAGGATAGATTTCACATAAATCTATCCTATACACACACACACACGCACACACACACACACATACACATGCATACATTCCAGCTGTAACGGTTGAGACCACATGAAGTAAGACTGGTGGAAAACGCAGTAATAAGCTTTTAAAGAACAGTCACAGGACATTCCTTTCTTTAACTCCTGTTTCCCATTGAATTCTGTACTTCCATGTCACACACATTTCCACTTGCAGTGAGTCCAGTGAGGAAATTACTCTGCAACTGCATGTTTTTTGTGTTTTTCCCCCCATTAGTGGTGCTTGGTAGCTTAGTTATATTTTAGTAGGAGTGTATATACCGTTTTATATATACCGGATATTCAAGACTTGGTCAGCACTTATTTGCACTCTTTCAGCCTTGTCGTCCTTTGGAAAAACCCAGTATACATGCAAGAAAAAAAAACTTTATTCCACATTTTCCCTTTTAGTATATGTCTTTCTTGCAATCAAAGCAGAAACAAAGTTAAATTCCATTTTTTGTGCCTAAACTTGAATAAATCCGATTCTGATTTAGAGATTAAACCCACACTAAGTTCCACTGTCTGGTTCTGAAAGGTATTAGATTTAAATTAATACAAATAATGAGCTAACTTATCAACATTTACTCAACAAAGCAAATTGAAATGTGTGTTGTACACTATATAGTCTTTGTGATGAGACTAATAAAATTATGTTTGTTTTGCTCTGTGGGGATTTTTGAGTTGACAATTTTGGCAATGTGTTGCATCGTGTCTTCAGTGACTGGACTGAGGTTTGCTGGATTTGTGTGTTTGCTGATTCGCTCTTGGGAGAAAGAGAAGGAAAACGGAGCAGAGTACACAAACAGATGGAGGACGGTGATTGTAGCTAAGTGGAGAGCCAACATCTGCTCTTATCTTTCTGGAGAGATACTTGGCCTTTTCTTAAGAGGATCCCACTCCCCCCTGGGCCAATCACTGTCTCCTTCCTGAGTCAATTGCCCAATCAGACAGTAGGACAGCAGGTCCTCTGTCAATTACAAAATCAAACTGTATTATCAGTTTTACATTTCTAAAAGGATTTCTGTTGAATCTAAATAAGACAGTTACCAGCAGAAGATGGTGGTTGGAAAATCACAAAGATATTATTAAAATCGAGGAATTCTGTGTGTGTGTGTGTGTGTTAGGGGGGGATATATATATATATATATATACATATATATATATATACACACTACTAACCATGCATGGAGGGTTCCACCTCAAATCCAGCACCCTGAGACTGTTCACAAGCCGTAAGGAAGGAGGCAGAGGACTAGTGAGTGTGAGAGCCACTGTCCAGGATGAAACATCCAAGATCCATAAATACATCAAGGACAAAGCCTCAATGGACGATGTGCTCAGCGAATGTCTCAGACAATGGGGAACAGAGGACGAGGTGCTGGAGGAACCATCATGGGAAGACAAGCCCCTACATGGGATGTACCACCGACAAATAACTGAAGTGGCTGATATCAGGAAATCCTACCAATGGCTGGAGAAAGCTGGACTCAAGGACAGCACAGAGGCCTGAGGGCCTCTGTGCTGTAGGGCCTGTTCCTGGGCGGCCAGGATGAGGGCCTCTGTGCTGTCCTTGAGTCCAGCTTTCTCCAGCCATTGGTAGGATTTCCTGATATCAGCCACTTCAGTTATTTGTCGGTGGTACATCCCATGTAGGGGCTTGTCTTCCCATGATGGTTCCTCCAGCACCTCGTCCTCTGTTCCCCATTGTCTGAGACATTCGCTGAGCACATCGTCCATTGAGGCTTTGTCCTTGATGTATTTATGGATCTTGGATGTTTCATCCTGGACA
>NW_006800468.1:49865-76786 GCF_000485575.1 Poecilia formosa | reverse complement strand
ACCCTCCATGCATGGTTAGTAGTGTGTATATATATATATATATATATATATATATATGTATAAAATCAGCTATATATGATATATTTCATATATAGCCCCAGTTGTAACTAGGGCAAAAAGTTACAACAGTGAAATTGAGCCACCCAGTGTGGGTCCTTAGGCAAGACCCTTTGAGCTATATAACTTACCTCATACCATGAGAGACATTGATAAGCACGATATGCCGGCTCTCACTGACCTCAGAGAGAGAATCGTGGCCTGAATGAACACCAGACAACCCCGACGCCAATTACAAAGGCTGAGTGAAGTACCATCAGAAAGTCTAATTGAAGATGTGAATGCAGCATTAAGAACTATCCCTACCAACACCATAAATGAAACCAATGAGCTGATGTACAACTCAGCATCAGTGATCCTTGAGATGCTTGGCTATAAGAGCAACCATGAGACCCAATACCCACCACAGAAAAGACGGTTAGAGGTTAAAATCAAGATAACAAGGAGGGAAGTGAGCCAATTGTCAGAGCTCCAAAGGGGTGCAATGAAAAGATCAGTACCCAAGAAATACAGCCAGATGCCCATACCTGAAGCACTCGAAACTGCCAAACAAAGGCCTTGGCCAGCCGCCTAAAGAGATACACGAGAGAGAATGAAGCCAGGAGGATTAACCGGCTCTTCTGGCCCCAACCAGCTAAAATGTACTCCCAATGACAGGGTAATAACAACAGAGCAGACCCACCAAGAGTGGAGACTGGACAATACTGGAAAGGCATATGGGAAAGGGAGGCATCCCACAACAGCAGTGCACAGTGGCTAACCTCTCTACGAGAGGACCACAGCAACCTCCTTGAGCAAGCCCCAGTAACCATCACTGTGGCAGATGTCCTAGAAAGAGTCTCAGGTATGAAAAACTGGACAGCACCAGGTCCTGACATGATCCTTGCCTACTGGCTGAAGAAACTCACTGCCCTCCATGAGCGACTGGCAGCTCAACTGAACCAGCTGCTACAAAATGGGACTCAACCTGAATGGTTAACTGAAGGGCACACAATCCTGATCCAGAAGGATTCCTCAAAGGGTTCAGTCCCATCCAACTATCGGCCAATAACCTGTCTCTCTACAACATGGAAGCTCATGTCAGGCATCATAGCAGCTAAGATAAGTGGGCACATGGATAAATACATGAGCATGGCACAGAAGGGCATCAGCATAAATAGCAGAGGAGCCAAACACCAACTCCTTGTAGACCAAACAGTCGCCTGAGACTGCAAAACCTGACACACCAACCTGTACACGTCTTGGATTGATTACAAGAAAGCCTATGACTCAATGCCACATACTTGGATCATTGAATGCTTAGAGATGTACAACATCAATAGGACTCTAANCTCCTTTAAAATAAATAATGGTACAGTATCTGTCCATCTAGCAGGGAACCCCAGAAATCACTCTTCCTCAGCAATTGAAGCCCTGACATGGTCCCTCCAGCAGGTTCTAGGTCTTATCCCTGGGGTCTTCTCCCAGTGGGCGAAAACCTGGAAGACCTGCATACATGACATCCTAACCAGATGTCCAAAACACCTCAGCTGACATCGTATTACACCAAATTCACATTTTGCATGTTTCTGTACTTCCATTTGCGTTTCTATTGCTTCTGAAAACAGTCCAAGCACTTAAAAACAAACCATCCAGCCATTTTTTAAAAATATATTAATGTTTTTTGGTGCACAAAAAATGAGCCTTTTCAAAAACCTTCAGAATGTAACTTCACAAGAGGTCAAAGGATTGAGCCCCCATTGTGTCCTTGAGCAAGACACTTCACCCTCCTTACCATAGATCTTTCTGACCTCCAGGAAGCCTGACAGTGCTGGTGTGTAGCAGCTGGGCCTCTGTCAGACTGGGGCTGCAATCCAGCAGCTTTCCACCTTCAGTGTCTGAATGACTGAGTTCTAGGTAAAGAATCACTGAGTGTCCAACAAACACTGTAGAGACCTGATGTCATACCCAGATGTCTGGCCATCTAGATCAGTATGTGATCTCAGTGATGTTCAGTCGGGAAAAACAATCATCCCACCATAAAATATTTACAAAACTGAAATATTAAACACCATGTCTCATAAGAGCATGATCATTTTTAAAACACTTTAAAATGTAATTTGGTGAAACAACATAATTAGGCGACCAGTCATTTTAAATATTTTGCTTACCAAAAAATACTGCTTGTATTTTTTAAAATAAATATAAAGTGATTCATTACTATCAGTGAAAACCTTTTATTTTGCATCATGTTTGATATCAAAGCCAAAAAAGACAATAAAATCTTTGCTTAATATCTGAAAATGGTTTCTTTTTCACACCGCACGAGGTGTGAGGAGTTACCACAATGGCTTTGATATTAGTTAACATCAGGCTCTGAGTAAGATGAATGGAGGAGCATTAGCTCTGTGTTTATTAATGGTTTGGAACAAAAGAGCTGAAAAGTTGCTATGCAGCATGCTTTATTTTATTTTTCTCCTCTGCACAGATTTTTTTTTCTGTTCAATTTTTCCTCCTTAATAAGCCCGTCTCAAAGGGCCAGTTTGCAGTTCTGTCATCATCTAAACTCTAGAATTGCGAGCGTAAAGATTATAAATACAAAAGCAGAATAATTTATAAAATCATTTATATGCATTTGAGGTTTCTGACAGTTTGAATATGTAAAAACCTGGAGTGATTTATGCGGTGTGGCGGAACGAAGAGATCAGCGCCGTGGACTTCCAGGAAGATTTCATTAAATCTTCACTAGCTTCCATGTCCTTGCCGACGGAAAACAAGCATGATACTGCCACTACCATGTTACATGTTAAGAATAAGTTCAGATATATACAGCTGAACTTTTTTTTATTAATTAGGTGGCTTCTAAGGCAGATAAAATTTTATTAAATGGAGTCAGAGTAAATGAGGTTGAATACAAAAATACTTATTTATTCCATTATTTATCTTTTAAAAACAAAGGGAAGCAAAAAAAAAAAAGACAATTCACAATCTGGTGCTTCACGTTGTACTGCTTTGTGTCAGCCTGGCTATTGCCTTCCTCCACTCAATTTTCATCTCCCTTCAGTGCTCCATCTTGGTTATCTGCCATTCACTTGCATTCCCTTTTGTAAAATTTCTACCGAAAAGAAGGAGAAATCATGAACAATGAAGTTGATTTTCTGACTAGTTTTACCAATGGCAGCAGAGGAACGAAGCCGTTCCGTCTGTGTTGGTCATTGAATTAACATGAAAAGTCGCCTTGTTTAGCTCAACCCTTCTTTCTTCACAATAAAGGATGGTTGTCTACACACGTCATAGCTGAACCTTAGCAATTGGGTACAATTTCAAGTTTCAACAGAGTTCAAGCTTCTAGGAAATATTATTAATCCGTCCTTTCACCTAGAATTCAATATTTTGAAGCGTGACCAACACATTTCCAAGTAGATCAGAAAATCGACACCAGCTTCTTCTGTTTGCTGATTGACTTGGTAGAAATTTTAGCAGATGGAATTCAAATGAATGGGAGAAAACCCAGATGGCGCAGTGAAGGGAGATTAGAATCGAGCGGAAATGTGAAGCACAAAGCAACGGCAGAACAAGAGACTGGCTAGTTTTGTTTTTTGTTAAACACATAAAACTCCAAAAGATACATTAAAGTTTAAATAATAAGACAAAATCTGAAATATTAAATAGTTACTTATATATTTTCATCTATTTCTGTTCATTGCTGAAATAAGGAAAATCCTGGAAAAACAGCAAGAAGATAGGAAGAAGGTAAAGCAAACTGCTCAAACCTGAATCGGTTTGTTTTAACTAGAGGCTGATCAATCGGCCACCGATCATAATCAGCCGATTTCCATGAAAAAGTGTATGATCGGTGATCGCCAATCACTCTCTTGTTGCCGATCACCAAAACCGATCACATTTATCTCACTTTGCAGCCTGCCTGTGCAGCTGATCTCCTCTTTCCTTCACACTGCGCAAGCACGAGGCAACAAATCCTGTCATGTGGAACTTAAACCTGCTGAGAGGGAATGTGGACGATTGCGTGTTGCGGCGAAAAATTACCTAGGGGGTGAAGCACGTCAAAATGCATCAACACAATGAATCTAATATGGCATTTAAAAAACAAGTACTTGAGGGAGTTTGGCTACATCGAGGCTCACTGCAGGAAAAAAAGGACATCCGGAGCGGCCAGCACACAACTACCAACACTCACCCGGATTAGCGTCATGGTCAGAAAGCTAAAATAATTAAAAGCTAAAATGATTAAAATCTTCGACCTGGCGGTGTAAGATGCTGGTTCTGCTCTTGCTGTTGGACTGCCGCTACATGCTACTGGTTGCACTAGGGGAAATTTTTTTTAATGAAGTATGAAGATAAGATTTCATCAGAAACACTATGAACCAGATTAATCACATCACTGCTCTCATGCCACCAAACTATTGTGACTCTCACCCCAGTTTGACATTTGGAATTATAACCAGCCTCAACACCCCCTCCCCCCACACTCCCCCCACACACACATTTTTGAAATGTTTTCCCTGAGGAATAAGGCTTGGTTCTTATGGTGACTCTTTGATTCTTAGTTGTGTCTCTGAATTATGTTTTTTGTCTTTCCTCCATCTCTCAGGAGTTATCTCCCTGCTCCCTTTCCTGGCTTTTAAAGAATCTGAATTTAGCTTTCTTAGAGCACCTGTCCACTTATTGCCTTTTTCTTAGCATTAGCATTTTTTATAATATTTTTCATGTGGAGAGGTTGTATGCACTAGCACAGAGTGGCTTTATTGTAAAACTGTTTATTTTCTAACATATACAGTGACAGGTCAAATAAATATAAAAAAATAAAATATAATTGGATGAGCTTAAACATTGGCTTGTCAGTTGTGATCATTTACTAGTGGTTACAATGTTCCAATTCGAAGAGAGAAATTACTTGAAAGATCTGACATGTCATGATGCAGCAGAATGCCTTGAATATCATAAAACAAGAACATAAATTTAACATAAATTATAGGACATAACACATCTTCTTACACCACTGAGTCACAAGGCCAACTGAACAGGGTATTATGTTTATAAGTGCATTTGTAGGTGCTGCCTACTGTAAGCCTTATATTGTTGTTTATTAATTTATTTAGATTTAGCTGACAAACCTGATATTACACTGATCAGACATTCTCCTCCTTTCAATAAACAGGAATTCCTCCAGTGTATTTATTAGCCCGACAGGCTTTACTTTCAACCTGCCAGGCTAAGCATTTTGTTTATTCATTGTAAGTTTTTTTTTTTTTATACACCAGTAACCGTAATAGCAAAAATTGGCTAAAGAATATCTTAGGTTACACATTTGAAAGCATAATGTTGAACTTGTGGTCTGTTCAGGAATGTAAGCAGGTGACAGATGTCTGTCACCTGCTTACGCAACGTTGGTAACTGAGCTAGCATGGATGTTAACTGTTCAATAAATTTGAATTTCTATTCAAATTTATTCAAATTTGTTTAGTCAAGGACTACACATTTAAACAATATTTCATGTTAAAAACAGAGAAGCTGTTATTTTCTACTTAGATTTTTTAGCCACAAGCTAATTTGCAAACCCAGTAATTGACTGGGCCTTTATTAAAAGACAGCAAATTAAAATTAAAGATTCTGGTTGCACACACACACACACACGCACACACACGCACACACTCATGTTTGTGTGGCTATCTTTGTGGGGACCAGGCTTCGATCCCCACAAGGATCAGTGGGTTCCCACAATGTAGTATGTGTCAGGAAAATGGTCCCCACAAGGTATTACAAACAAACACACACACACATACGTGCACACACGCACATGATGGTGAAGTTGTAAGAGCAACCTACTGTGTAGGGTGCTATGTGTGTCCCACCAACCTGAGCGCACAGTGAGGCTGATGTGAGCATATAAATCTTTGTGAAAAAATAATACCATGGGTTGTGTGTTTAAATCTCTCTCACACACACTCAGTGCATGTTCTGACACGTTCTAGGCTTTATGTCGGTATTTGCAACTAAATGAGTCACATCACCAGCCAATCATAGGCAAGTCTTTCTTCATCCAATCAAAGTATACTGCATTCGCTTGGAAAAATAACAACCAATCACAACCAGCAACTCATAATACTGCACCAAACACAGATATTACGAAGCAAAATGTTAGGATTCAGGAAAAGTTAATAAAACTTAATACAATAATTATTGACTTTTGTGAGCCACTGATGAAATGCCCTAGCACTCTGAGCATAGCAAGTTTTAAGGGGAAAAATTTTTATGAAGTGTGAAGATATGATAAACACAATGAAACTAATCACATCACTGCTCTCATGCCACCAAACTATTGTGGCTCCAGTTGAGTTCCAGCACATTTCTAGCTTCCTTGATTTCACTGATGACATCTTTATGTTTAAGACTCTTAAGCTCAGGCTTTGATACAAAGGGGCGGGGTTTGCTGCTCATGCTGTGAAAGCATTGTTAAACATGGTTAATGGCCAGGGGGAAAAGTTTATTATAAAACGGTGGTTAAACTGAATTTGTGTTGTAAAGATAATGTTGTCATACATCCAAAAGAGTTTTACTTCGTTGGACACTTTAATGTTGAAACCATGAATATTTACAATGTGGACATGGGCCCTTGATTTTCAGGCAGAGGGCTGGATCAAAACAGTCCAAATAAAACGTTTTTTCCACTGTTTGTGCTGTAGAAATTTTTAGAAATCACTTTTATTCTTTTAGATGGAAGGCTTTCAAGGACAGCAGACAATCACAGCAGACACCACAGGGTTAAATGCTTTGTCCCACCACTTTTAAAAGTGATTTTTCTTACCCTGTTTTCTTACTAATAAGGAAAGTGATGATGACATAGACCCAGTTTCAACTCAGTTCTTGTTCTCAAGCTTAACTCTTAAGAAACACTGAGACCTGGCAGAACATTTCCGAGGACGAATCTGGCTTTGAGTAACTGAAATAAATAATAGAAATCCTGTTTTAGAGCTTACCTGTACCAGACAGGTTGGGAATCTATTCCATCACAGATTAATTCATCGTCCATTGTTTCAGTAAGCGAAGCAAATCGATGGGTTTTGCCGATTGTTACACTCCTGAGGCACAAAAGATACGGATCTAAGCAGATAATTAGCCACTACTCAAAGCTGCAGGGCAGCACATAATAACAAATTGCACATTGGTCATGCTGTACACAGACACATGTTTATGTGGCTTCCTTTTTGGGGACTTTCCATTGACATCCATTCATTTCTACAGCCTAAACCTTACCCTTAAACTAACGCTAACCCTACCCATTACGTACCTAACCGTCTCTCCAAAACTCAATTCACACCTTAGTCCTAAATCTAACCCCTAACCCAGTGTTTCTCAACCTTTTTTGGGCCAGCGCCCCCCTGGCCTTTATCCAGGTCCTCACCGCCCCCCACCAAATAATTTGCACGCTACTTTACACTGACTATTATTTTATTATTAATATTACTATCACTATTGTAGATGTTTTGATTTTTATGCTTGTTTCTGTATTTATCATCAAAAATAATTTCCCAGAGAACAAAAAAGTCATGGGAATAGAAATTATTTTCACAGGTGTTTACAAAAAATGCAATGAACATTCAAGTTAAAATCTGTAGGCCTAACAGCAGCCAGTCAGAGTGGAAAAAATATTCTTGTTCTTTGCCATTTTCTAGTTGTTAAATATTGCACAAAATGATCAGATAAAAGATGTTCAACATGCCAGTTTAAACTTTGAACTATTTGCAAAACGACTGAGCTCTGCAGCATTAAAACATGGATAGAACTGTAACTACATTAATCATAGCTCTTCTTCTCTTCAGTGTTTCTGTCGGTTTCTGGTGGTGCAGCTCTGTGCTGCCTTCAGGAAAATGGGACATCAGAGCATCATCCATAAAATTTCACCCACATGGCATTTATTGTGCAAACCAGAGCTTTCAATGGAACAACAAAAGTTCATTTTAATGCCATACAAATATGAGACAGAAACATGGATTATATCTTTATATAGACCTGTCTATTGATTTATAGATTTATAGTTTTACTGTACAGAAATTACAAAGAACAAATCTGGTTCTTAATCAAATCCTAATGAGTCAAATTGAAAGTGTTATGGAGTCATCAGCCTCATGACATTAACACTGACATGAAAAATAATATTGAAGAAATATATCATCTAATTAAAAAGTGATAAGTTCTTTACTGTTATGGTCTGTAAGATATATTTATTCTCAGTAGTAGATGTGGTCTCAACAAACCCATGACATTTCAACAATATTATTTTACCTTTTATCTGGAAATAGTGTCTGTTTATTCTTGCCATACAGTCTCTGTATTAATTATTGCTTGAAAGGTCTTGCCATACCAGTTTATTCCTCTGTATTTACTTTAGTTTCTTAGTTTATTCTTGCATTTTGTTCTACATTCATTTCCATTTAGTTTCCTTTGATTAGTATTATCCTCTCTTGGTTTATTGCTATGTCCACTTTAGTTTCTTTCCTGTTGCTAGATTTATTTTATCATTTAATGACGCCCGCCATCCGTAATCTTCACTCATCACCTGCTGCGCCGCCTAATCGTCATGTGTTTTCACATCATGTGTTGATTTTTTCACTGTTCAGCGTCGGATTCTCTGTTTTTATGCCATAATTCACATCTAATTCGTTGCTCCGTTTTATGTCCCGCTTCTCCTGTTTCAGAGTTTTGTGCGATGTGCGCGTCTTTATTATTTTAACCCCTTAAGGTGCTGGCTGGTCGGGAAGCGTATCGATGGGGAAAAGGCAGACTGACATAAACCTTTTAAAACAACGGAAATAATTTCTGCAATCTGATTATTGAAATTTAAAAGTGCCGTGTTGTTCCATCACGCCCAGTTTCATACCGGACCACTTGCAGCACCAGTGTTAACGCTATAAAATGAACGATCTCTATCGTGGTATCACCATGGAGGGATTTCTTTATTTAAATGGGTTCATTTTTCAGAGGGATACAAAGTGAGGGTATCCTGATTTTAGCTACTAGCAGGAGAACGGAGCTGCGCCAAGAAGCTAACAGAAGCTAACAAACACTGAATAGAAGAAGAGCTGCCATCGATACAGTTGCAGCCAAGCATGATTTAATGTTACACAATACAGTTTTACCAAGTTGCTCAGAGTCTAAACTGGCATTGTTGTGCATTTAAGGTGTAAAGTTTACCTTTGACCAAACGCCCCCCAAAGGAATCCCAGCGCCCCCCTTTTGTAAAAACTTCTGCCAGCGCCCCCTGCCGTCCTCTGAACGCCCCCTGGGGGGCGGTACCGCCCACGTTGAGAACCGCTACCCTAACCCAAAAATAGTGTTTCCCATTTTTTGGTCCCCACAAGGTATTACAAACAAACGCACGCACACGCATGCACACACGCACCTATACACACACACACACACATGCACACTTGCACGCACGCACGCCCACACACACACGCACGTACGTACCATAGAAAAGAGTTTGCTGAGCTGAGCATAAAGGAAATAAATAAAGCTAACTGATGTGGCTATAGAAACATAAAAATAGACTGAAGTCCCCTAAATCAGTGGTCTCCAACTGCCGGTCCATGGACTGGCACCGGTCTGTGGACCGATTGGTACCGGGCCACTCAAGAAATAATTAAATATTTCCGTTTCATGAGTCTGGAGGATCTTTTATTTTGAAAATCCTTTAACCGGATTCTCTCGGTTACTTGCGCTCCAACACTGAACACACAAGCAGCAAAATGAGTAAGAAACAGATCAGATGTCTTTGGAAAGTTTCTTTGCAAAGGGGAAAAGGCCCAGAGAAGATACAGGAGGATGGATATATCCCGGACCGGTAGGTGAGTTCCACATTACAAGCCCGCTCTGCGTAACATGCGGCGACCGGCTCACTAATGAGGCATTGAAGCTTCAAACTGCTTCGCCACGTAGAGACCGAGCACGCTGTGGATATAAGCAACACTTGGGGTGTCATTGTCTCTCATGACTCCCAGATGGGACCGTCTCGTTGCAGAGAAACAAGCTCAGGGCTCCCGTTAGTCGTTATCGTGACTTAAAATGTTCACAAAAGTAAAATGTTCATTTTTGTGGTGCATCTGTATCTTATTTTGAAGGGATATGTAAATGTTACCATAGCAACCAGAGTCAGAGAACGTTGGGGCAGTGGTCGAGAGCAAAATTTCCAAGTCTTGACCGGTCCGCTGTAATAAAAAGGTTGGGGACTACTGCCCTAAAAGACATATCTAGATTCTCTTTTTTGAATATAATTTAAATGTGTTCTGTTTATTTTTTAATGTTTTTTTTATTTGCTAGAGGCAAGTATAAATAATTAACATGATATATCCAATAGCACTTAAAGACATGGCTAATATGCAATGCTACCCCCTAGAATGGCCTTTTGAGCAGTAAAACAAAGTATTTGCAAATAAACAAATGAAAAGTAATTATTTCAATATTATCTTCTACCTCAGAGGTTTGCATACATTTATTAAGTATGTGGTAAGATTGTTGCTTAAACTGAGGAACTTAGGTCAAAACGTTTGGAAAATTATCAAAAGGACTATTGGAGGTCCTGCGTTTTCATAAGGGAATTCTTCAGATTTTTCCATATTGTTACATGAGGAAGCATGTAACATTAAACATTTAATACATCCACAGCTGTGACTCTAATTAACTTAATTTATGTGAATTACTGCATACAAACAAGACACAGGCACAGGTTTTTCCATAAACATCTGACTTCTCTGTCACTTTTCTGCCATTTAGAAAAAATAAAAAATATTGGTCACCTTAGCTGACCGAAAGCAGAAAAGTTTAGGTGTTTTTGTGTCGTTTTGTGGAACTTTTACAGCACCACTGATGGACCTGGCTGACCTACTCCAAGTGGACGAATACTTTTTCTCTTAATAGTTTATAAACATTACAAACATTTAAAAATGATATACAGAATGTGCATCAGACACACATTCAGTAGTTTTTAATTACAACCAAATAAACTAAAAGTAAAAGGAAAAATAAATTCCCTTAAACAGCTTTCCATTACATTTAATGAATATCTTATTTATATTGTTGGCCAAAATGTTTTGACATTGAAAAATAAACCTTTTTTTAATCATTTAAATACATAGAAATTGTGTTTTAGAATTCTAAAAGTGTAGACAAATACAGAAACATAATATCATAACTAATGAGATTGAACAAATGGAGTCAGTTTATCACAAACACATCCTGTTTTCTATAAGTTCCCACATGGACTCGTCTGTCCAGCCTTTCCTCAGATGCAGGATCAGCTCTCCTTGTGTTGGTCCAAGGGGATGGACTCTCTAATGTGTCTATTCTGTATACTTAAGCTCTACAGCAATCTGCAGTAGTGCTGTGCTGGCTTGTTTATTGGCCAAAGCCTGGCCCTCTCCTCCCTCAGCTCTTAGTGTGTTCATGCTCCAGGCCTCTCCATCCTCTTTCTGAATATTTGCTCAGACCGATGTTATCGACTCTTCAGCGTTCGCCAGCGTTCCCCTCTGGACGGCAGAGCTCAGCGCTACACACTGTTGCTGCTGCTCATTTCCTCCTCTGGCACCGAACGCAGCCTGGCAGCCTGGCAGCCTGGGAGCCTGGGAGCCTGGGCACTGCATGTCGCTATGTCTGAATTAGTCAGCCTGACACACACACACACGCACACACACACGCACACACACACACACACACACACACACACATACATGCACACACACCTTTCCAAATAGCTATTGATTAGAGATTGATTGACCGGCTCCTTGTTATAGGATCTGAGGACGAGGCCCACAGCCAGGCCGGAGAAACTTGCTGACTCGTTTGACATGAACAAATAAAGTGACAGTTTGCACACGCATACACACGCACGCATACACGCACACACTCAGTTGATGAGTTGTGTGTTCTGGGTAACCTGAGGCCATTTTGAATGAGGTGGGACCTTGTTGTGTTGAGTCGTGCTGACATCTGCAGCTTTACCTGTAAATCTCGTAGAACGGACACAAAAAGGCATTTTTAAAAATCTGGTTTGTGTTACTTTCCTAAAGTTTTTATCTGAAGTGTATATCAGGATCATTAACTGAACATAAATTAAATTACTTTAAAAAAATTGACAAGTGATACCCTGAAATATTGATTACTGCTTTTTCAAAAAGTGATACATTTATTGAAATCATCAGAACTTCAAAAAGAAGACATGTCTAATATTCCTCAATAAGTTGAATTGAGCTGTTTTTAAATCGTGTATTAGAAGGTAAATATATTAAAACACAAGATGATGTTGATTGGGAATCATATCAAAGTTATTATTTGTATAAATTGGTGCTTTATTTGTCTCAGACTGTAATGCATGGGGCCCTAAATCTCCGTTTTCCCATGTCCACATGCAAACAGAAATATGGAGTTTTCTCAAATCTCCTTTTGGTTAGAGTTTTTATAAACAATTGCGCTTAGTGATATGAATCAGTACAAGTAAAAGAAAGATTATTTATTATTTCTAATCTTCACTGGGCGTTATGTTGAGTTCTCGTGTGGATGAAAGACCACACGAGTCTATCATTTTCCTAGATATTTGGCTATGTTTGGACTGCGCCTTAGCTTTAGTCCATGGGGAAAAAAAATGTGTGTAAACGTGGTAATGTTTGCTATGTCTGCCATCTGTGTTATTTCAGTGGTAGACTTAGAGAAGGTCTTGATGTGCCACTAAAAATCGTAGAGACAAATGAGTCATGAACTATTGCATAATTTCCATTGGTCCTTTAGCTTTAACATTTTTACTTCTCTTCAGATTAATGACTTTGTGTTTGTTGGGGTTTGAATAAATCAGATTGGACAGTGAATTAGGTCCAGAAAGATGAAACATCTCCTGAAATTATCCTGTTGTGAAAGATGGAATGATCCCATTAAGGAAGGTTTGCCTGTGGGATTGTTACCCCATTAACAAGCAATTAGTTTGGCTTTCCTTGACCTTAAAGGTCGACAGGCTCATTCAGCCTACCCTCGCCGAGGTCGCCTCCTCCATCTGATCTAATTGGTTGCGGGGCAGGAAGTGGCAGTCAGCTGGCTCATCAGCTGTGGAGTTTAATTGGTGGATAGGACAGGTGGCAGGCGGCCAACCAGAGAGGTCAGGGATAATGATTGTGTGCAGTGTCGCTGGTCCAGGTGGGAATTGATGGAAAGTAATCTGATATTTGATTAGTTTGTAAAAATAAAGGGAGGGCAGTGATCAGAAACTCACATATATACCAAACATTCATCATGGACACACAAACACGCACACACACACGCACACACACACACACGCACGCACACGCACACACACACACACACGCACACACACACACACACACACTGCTGCTCCTTTGAGGCTTAGTAGACAGATGAGAGGTTGATGCTAATAGGACACACAGCTAAATGGGCTAATGGACTGTTCCCAAGGAAACCAAAGGACCATGCGTGTGTGTAAGAAGACAAACAGCGAAATAGATTGACAGCGCACTGCAGTTACTGTTTGCATAATCTGTGTGGTTAAAGGACTAGCAGGTTTACAGGACTGTATGCCCACTGTGGACCATTTGTGTGAGAGAGAGAGCAACGCGGTCAAAGGATGTGTGCCTGTTGAAATCCTTTAAATCAAACTGTCAATGCGATAACAAGAACCACCTGCAGCTTTTACTACAAGCAGATGCACAAGAGCCTGGGATCTCACACAGAAGATGTGTGTGTAAAGCAGTAAATTTATTCTTAGTTTCTGCGCCTTTTGGCGTACGAAGGACCCAAACTATAACTGACTGACAAACCAAAATTATTCTTTGAAGAATCATCAAAGAAGATTGATTTTTCTGTTTTAATTGATATATGGTGTGACAAGTTTGACTTGACAAGAAGTCTTTTTTTAAGGATCTGTATGAAAAGTCAAAGACTCTTGGAAATGAAGTGAGACTCAACATTTACTGTTTGAAATAAATCATCATTACGAAATTATTGGCTTAATACCAGAATAACTCAAAAGAAATCAGCAGTCATGGGCACATGTCCACTAATCCACTGATAGGTGAGCTATTTTTTTGTTTTGCTTAGCTCTTTTGATAACTTAGAGAACATTTAGCACACTTCTCTCCCCCTAAGTTATTTTTTATAATCTCTAAAGCACTAATTTATTTGGCTGTTTGGTCTTTCTTCTGAATAAAGTTCTGTTTTGACGTTTTGGTTATTGATTGTTTATATTTACACTCTTATTTTGAAGTGGGTGAAGACTCTTACCATGTCAGTTCTGTTTCCTTTCCTCGTGTTCGCTCTCTTTTCCCCCAATAACTTTATTTAAGAAACATTCAGGGGCAAAATAAAACACAGACAGTACAGAACATGACAGAAACATAAATACAATATCTAATGGCATTATAGAATATAATATTTAGGTCAAAATAAAATTGGTGCTCAAAATTGGAATTGAAAATTGTAGCCTTTTAAGGCTACAATTATTGTAGCCTTCAACTGAAGGCTACAATAATTTGAATCAAAATTAGCTCCTTAACACTTTAGCATTAGGATCCACTAAATGGCGTTTGTGGTTTAGTAGAAACTTACTTGACAGTACTGCAGAAGCTGAACATCCACGGTCTTCCTTAGCGTTACTCTTGGGAGTTTAGCCAATCAGCCAAAGGCGCTCCTGCATTATCTACTTTGGAAACGCCAGCCACCAATATGTCAAGTCGCATTACGTCTGGGTATCTCAGCTTCCCATGCTGCATTTTCTTTGGAATATTTTAGATATATACTATAAAAAAATATGGAAATAGGAAAGTCTTCCACAAATAATTAGGTTATTTATGAGTTAGGTTCCACCAAGAATATTCACACATAGATGAAAAGAAGAATATTAAACTGAGAATAAATTAATAAATGATCTTTGGTTTCTTGCCATCTTCAGTTGTATGCATAACCAATACAGAAGTGTATTAAATAGGATGCTTCTAAATAAATTCAGTATTTTCATATTTAAATACAAATTGAAAACATACTTATTTCTTAAAGGGACAGTATTATGTTAAATCTCCTTTTTTAACTTTACATCATGTTATAATGTTATTACCTCATTAAAAACATACCTGTAGTGTTGCTTTGATTCTTTCTTGCTGTGAAAAATGCCTGGGTGGAAAAGAAACAAGCTCCTCCTTGGAGCTGCAGTTTCCAAGCTTATACCACACCCTCCCTGCCCCCCAACCCCCATCTCCTTCAGTCTAGCCAGCAGCAATTAGCAAACACCTGGTGGAACTGCTGAACTCATTGTAGAAGCTACTTCTCATTGTAATGTTGGTAAAGACATTACCGAGAAGTGATGCTGGGATGACTGTTAAAGGGTTAATAGAGGAGCCATGTTGGGATGAGTTCCTTATGTTTCAGAAAGAGCAGAAGTTTTTAAAGAGACAGAGGCCCAATTTCAAGGTGTCAAATTAGGAAGTCAATTTTCTTTTAAGTCATTTTTGAAATGTGTATAAAATTTTTAGGTAACACTTTATTTGAAGGGGGTGAATAAGACTGACATATCACTTTCATACACATGACATAACACCTGCCATGAACATGAATAAGCCTTCATGAATAATTATGACTGTTGTCATAAAGTGTCATTTGGTAAATTATGACACTTTAAATAAAAGTTGACATTATTCAAAATGTCTTTGTTATGACAACTTGACATTAACCAATAAATCATTACTGTTTAAACTTTACATTTAATAACATAAAGTTACCTAATTTTTAAAGTGAAATCAGTAAGACTTTTATAACAAATTTATATCAGTAACGATTTATTGGTTAATGTCAAGTTGTCACAACAAAGACATTTTGAATAACGTCAAATTTGTATTAAAAGTGTCATTATTTACCGAATGACACTTTATGACAACAGTCATAAATATTCATGAAGGCTTTTTCATGTTCACGACATGTGTTTATGACAGTGTCATGTCAGTCTTATTCACCCCCCTTCAAATAAAGTGTTACCAATTTTGATAACAACTGAAGGTAGGATAGTTACTTGATTGTGGTGTAAAATGGCACAATGTGCCTGGAAACACATAATACTGTCCTTTTAAAAGTTTTTAAATGTTGTTCTCCAGTTGCTGGTTACTGAAACGTCAACATGTTAATTGCTGATTTCCAGTTTCTGAGGGTTGAAAGGAGCAGCTCATTGGAAAACTTACATGTGTTACGGCAGAGTTTGCTGTGTGGAGTTCTCCAGATTAGCTCCAGCTGCAAATTATGTGAAGAAAGAAACAGGACGGCGTGAGGAGCCCAGGTCAGGAACACTCATACCCAGAGTTTCCTTCGTTCTGTGGAGCTGGATGTATTCTGGCTCCTGGAGAATGGGGATGGATGACTGCTGTCTGGTCTGGACAGTGATGATGGTTAATGTGATATGGTGCATTAGATGAGCTCTGAAAACACTCCTTGTTTTCCCCTTTTAAGTCTTTGTGTGTTTGCCTTGTTCTGTCGACAGTTGCTAATTTCGCAGAGCGTGTCACCGCTAAGCTGAGGTTATGTTAAAGGAGTTAACATCTGAGAGGCAACTGGTTCAGTTTGTGTTAGTACTCCCCAGAAACACATATCTCTGAGATTTTCAGAAATCCACTTTGAATGTCCTTTCACTCTTATTACCCAGAATCTGTGGGGCCTTCTTTTCAAACTTTGTTTTTTTTTACTGTACCTGAAGAGGAACTGGTTGATTTTAAAGCGATTAAAAGTGAATTTATACATTTTTTCAAATAGTTCTTGTTCAATTTTTTTTCTAATAAAATAAAGTTTAGATAATATGGAAGTTATGATGTCNCGATTAAAAGTGAATTTATACATTTTTTCAAATAGTTCTTGTTCAATTTTTTTTCTAATAAAATAAAGTTTAGATAATATGGAAGTTATGATGTCGTTCTCCAATCTGTCATGATGGGTGTAACGGATTTCACCCACATGCATGAACACCAAAGAGACGGATGTAAAAATGAAAGGTTTTATTTACAGCAAGCAACAATTAAAGGAAAGCTGGTCCAGAAAACTGCTCGGCTGCTCTCGGTGCACTGAGAAGATAAGAGAAGCGTGGTGAGTTCAGGTGACTGGGAAACGGGAGGTTGCGAATGAGAATTAAGTAAACTTACTGGCTCAGTGCGTACGAACGGCTTGGAGGGGGTTGGTTGGTCCTGGAGTTCTTTCTAACCTATAGATTTGCTTCTTCGTGGAGTTTGGTGGTTCGGAGAGTGGCGTTGGAGGGCGGACAGGGAGGCTTGTCCTTGAAAGCGGCTGAGTTTAGGTGGAACGGCCGATTGGAGACTTCTGAATGGCTGCCAGAATCTTACAGTAACAGGTGAGGTTTGGCTTTCAGGCATCTATGGGGCAAGATCCCATGACGTCGTGGGAAAAAAACAGCGGTCAGGCAACCAGATGTGGAAGGATCCTGAGGAGAGCAAAAACCCACAATGAAGCACAACACAAAAACAGGCAGATCTCAAGAAAGAGGAAAACTCGGAGCAAACCTCTGAGGGGCTGGAGGTACCATCTAAGGTTGACACTCTGGCGTCGAAGTACCGGCGTTCCACCCTTCTTATGCTGCCGTCAATTAGATGATCAGCTTCCGGTGAGAGGATAACATCATCAATGAAACCACAGCCCGCCACCTCTCGGACTCCATCTAGTGGGGAGATAACTCAGCAAACCAAAGGACCACCTAAAAAACCCAGAACCTAACACAATCAGCAAATTTATTGTTTTTCTGTGTCATTTTGAACCCGACTTTTGTTGACTCATTAACCTCGTTAATCCATTCCAGTTCTTTTTGCTGTTTTAAATTGCCAGAATTTCCACAAATCTGCTCTCATTTACTTATTTTTTTTTATTTTAGATGTCAGAAATAAAGAGTCTTTAAGTGGTTCATTCTACATTTCTAATTGAGGACCATTTCAAAACACTATAACGTTGTTTTCTTTTAATCAATTATTGATTCTATTAAATTGTGAGCTGATGGAACTGTTCATTAAAGACATCACAACTATATTTAAATGTAAGGTGATGGTCATATTTCCTTCAATATTCTCAGAAAAAATGGATCATAAATATAAAAGTTCAGTTTCCTTCGTCTGCTCATCTGCTGAAGCTGTGAACTCATCGGATGACACTGCTTTCACAGGTTTCTGCACAATAACAGCAAAAGCAGACTGCATTAAAAAACTCTATCATTGATCAAAATCTCCAGTTCATAAACTAACGAGGAAAGCATAAAAGTGAAGTTGTAAATGAAAATATGAGAAATGATGTCAGGAAGAAAGAAATATGTGAAAACCTCAGTAGCTGAACTGTGCCAACTGGTGACCGAAACCATCAACAAACTCAAGAGTTTACAGCTCATTCATGTTTTGAATTTTTGTGTTTATTCTCAGGTACTTATTTGTCCTGAGTGATGGATTTGATGACCATTTGAGCTTTTCTGTAAGCTGATGGAGTCACAGTCAGTTTGTATGACAGTGTAAATTTGCTGTTCCCTCAAAATAACTCGACACACACTCAACGTCTAAACTGCTGGTAATGAAGGTGAGTACACCCTAAGTAAAAATCTCCAGTTTGTCTCATGTTTCTTGTGGCCAACACAGTTTTCCTTTGTTGTCTTTACTCTCTTGGAGTTCACTAGAGCTTCACAGGTTGCCACTGCAGTCCTCTTCCATTTCTCCATAACAGGGATGTAGGAGACCTTTTGTTTCTCAGCCTTCAGTTTGAGGCTTTAGTTCCGGAGACATGCCTGGCCAGTTCGTCGCCTTTCCCAGCCCTCGGTGGAGACTGGCTAAAAGGTGGCCAGTGGTTGTCTTGGGGTGTTGTGTGGGGTAGTTGTCATTAGCATGCAGTATCTCACAAAAGTAATTCTGAACCTAATTGTAAACACATTGCAGTTAAATGGAGTAAACAACGAACAACATTGGTGATGTGTGCCTGACAGCATTTTGAGCATTTCTTACATTACATTAGCTAAATGTCTATTGACTGGCCTCTTTAGGGCACCATTTTAATTACATCAGTAATGAGAAACATTGTTGCCTAATCTAATCAGAAATTCATTATATTTATTTTGGTCTTTCCCAGACTGGTGAACCAAAAGGTTTTCCCATCTTTTCTGCAATATAATAAGATGTATGTGAAAGTTTTTGTTTTATTTGTCACATTTCTTTTCACATAATTTGGCCTTATTTATGTTTGTTTCTATTCAGTGTCTTATAGTTTTTTATTCTGTCTTAATTTAGATGACCATTTTGTTCTTTCTTGTGTCAAAACACCAGCAGTAATTGACAGTTAAATGTGAATAGAACTGATTGGTGTGGGTATTGTTCAGACATACAGCTACAAGCTGTCCAATCTATAAGCCTCTTCTGTCTCCTTGTGTCTCACTGGCCTTCTCTAATTAGCTCTCCAAATCAATTGGGATTTATTTTATGGCCATGTCAGAATGTGTCACAGAAACTGAGTAAGTTTTTCAGTCCCACTTTCTAAAGAGACTTTAGATATATAAAAAAGAACCCAAAGCACTCGCAAATCATCAGAACTTTAGATCTAATTGTAGAAAGTCCAAACAGAACATATTAGATGCTGTGACTGAAGAAAGTTCTTGGATTGCATCAGCTCCTCTTCAGCCAGCTCCAGCAGAAATCCAGTCACTCAGCAGCTCTGGGTGTCCTTTGTTATATTTAGAAAGCCTGGACGGTGGCCAAGCCAGAACCGTCTGATGCTGCTACTTTGTTCTTGGTAACTTCTAAAATGTACAATGCTCTCATGCTTTGTAAAGAATATGTGTTGTTGGTACATCCAGAAGTTTTACCACAATTCCTCTTGTGTCACAGAGTAATTGAGAGAAGGTGTACTTTAGTTAATGTGATTGTTAATTTAATTTAAAAAAAAAAGAAAAGAAAAGCAAGCCGCTTATAATATTACTTACATTACAGGTGAAAAGGTTTGGAAGACACTTTTTTCATAAGTGGATTCAGTTTGATGAATGGAGTAATGTCCTTCAAAGCATTTTTTAAGTATTTGTCCTCTTAATTTACCATGAACAGCCTACAGTACAAACCTTCATCTATCTTTGTTCCCCCTGCCATTACTAGAACGCAGATGTTTTTATAAGCTATTCTTCAGATCTGTTTTCTCTAGTAGAGTAGCATTCATGTTTGCTCCATTGAAATGTGTCTTCCTCAATAAGAAGCTTCTGACTTCTGAAACAGCACCTCTGTTCTGAACTAAGTCAGGCATCCATTGTTTTTCTGACTAATGACCATTCCTGAGGCCCAGGCCTCATCCACATAGCGAAGATTTTAGGTGTATTCACAAAGGGTTTTTGTCTTCGGATCCGGCATCTTGGGAAACCAGAAACGATCCATTTTGAAATTGAGTTCCAGAGTGGAAAAAATTCAAAATTGCAGTTTTTATGCTTCATGCGAATGTGCAAGCCATGTCTTTTTTTGAAATGATGATGTCATATCTCTCTCTCTGTAATACGTATGTAGAGAGAGTATACGGATTACAAATAACAAAAATGGTGTAGTTCGGTGTAGTTCTCCACCGGTATAATTCTATGTTTTGTGTAGAACTATAGATGATGTGATAGAACACAGTAGAACTATATGTAGACCTATATGTAGTTTTAAGTCTAGTTTGGCTTAGAACTACACAGTTTGGTATGACAACAGAAACAGAAATAGAAAAGACCTGAATGAAGATCTTTTTCAAGTTTGTAAGAGAACACCGTAACTGTTTCGGCTAACTCCTGCATTACACATTCACTAGGACTTTACGCTGCCTTAGTCTGACTTGAAGTCCAGTCCTGAAGTTTCAGTGGAATCGGTTCTGCCTGGTCTTACCTCTAACACTGCAGCAGATGCTGAACACGGTCTGTGAGTGTTTGTCCAGGCTCTGATGGAAGCTGGTATGAAGTGGCAAATTCTATCAGACAGGATATCTGTGCCCTTGTTTACTCGACTCAGATCCCACTCCCCACATTCAGCCACAAGACAAATGCTGTCTGGAAACTTGGCAAACATGCCGGAAATTAGATTTGTTATCGCCTCCCGGTTCTGGTTTGCCTGGCATACAGATTTCACTGGCAGAGAGGTGTGTGTGTATGCGTGTGTTATTCCCAGTGTGTGCGTCTTTGCATGCACCTGTTTGTCTGCGCATATTTGTCTTTTTAGCCGAGTACTTTTTATGATGTAAATTTGCAAGAGCACCCATGTGTGCATCCTTTATAAAAAGCAGCTGCGTTATATCAAGTAATCAGAACAGCAGCCTCTCTGTGGACATATCGTCTGCATGCTTTCATTCTTCTTTCAATAGCTAATATCTTTATGCTGAGAGGAAAAGCTGGAAATCATGTCTCCAGTCACAACACTGAGCTTCAAAGCCACATAATCAAGGAATAATTGAATACTTATCAGTATCAATCAGAGTTTTATGAATGCATTATTTGTCTTGATGCCTTTTATGACTTTCCAACAAAGCAATGCTTTCAGAGTGTGTGTCTCTTGGTACATCTATAATCTTTTTGGGATGCTTCAGCGTCTCCATGTGTATTTGGGTTATGAATGCGAGTGTGGTTTTTGCTCTCATGACCAATTCAACCTTTTTTAGAGAGAGAAGCAGTGTTTCTCTGACTGTTCTTTCTAAATTCATATAGACAAAATTTTTTTGTCATGATCGATATAGCATATTGATAAAATTCAGCTGGGGTCTAAATAAAAAGATTTTTTTTCATTTCACTAAGAAATCTGAAAAAATAAAACAGGAGGCCTTCAGTCAGTTCTGGCAAAATGTTCAGTTTTCAGAGCTGATGGTTTCTAAATGTTTATTGTGAACTACTGTGTGATTTGACTGAACCTTTATTCCTGTTCTGAAGCGAGACGAAGTCAGAGCTCCTGCTGATCAGAGAAAACAGAATGAAGATTTCACCTTTCAGGTATAGCTGTCAGAGATTTTGTTGCCAATTTTCCAATCACCGCCTTAAAGGTCCAATTTCTCTTGAAGAACAATAATTGACTGCTAAATCCTTTTTTCTTCTTGATTAATTAGAATTTGAACTTCTGTAACATTAAAAGGTTCAGAAGTTTGTTTGTTCTATCTGGGTGTAACCCAATGTACTCTCCTGAAATACATTTTCTTTGTAAATATGGGCCCATTCAAGGGGAAATAGAGACTTTACAAGCATTGTTACAATAAAGGAGTAATCAACAACAACTTCTGCAAATGGAGAAGAATCTGGTCTGGGTAAACTGGGCAGAGCTGGTTAAAGTCACGCTCATGAATATAGTGTCACATAATGCAATAAATCATAACTGTAAAATGTACTGCCACTCTTCTCATCCTTTTCTCTAAGTTTTCACTCTTTGCTGAGGAACCAAACTTTAACCTTTTCTCTCAAAACCAATCTGAGAAGATAGAAATATTCACTCTGAAGATTTTAACATAGTTGTTCCATAGAACAGCAAAAACTATTTATGTAGAACCTAGTACCGTATTTTCCACACTATAAGGCGCACATAAAAACCTTCAATTTCCCCAAAAGCCAACAGTGTGCCTTATAATCCAGTGCGCCTTATATATGGACCAATATTGAGCCACAACAGGTCTAGCAACTACGGTAAGCAGCCGCCGACTTCATTTTCGCCTGTAGAAGAAGAAGCGTGCGGTGCATGCTGGGATAGTTGTCAGAACGCTGGTTTGTTAAAGTTTGACTGACCTATCTACCTACCGACCGTCTTGAATCAGGTCGTCTGCAGGTCATTTAGCACCACATTCTCCACGAACATGCTGTGCGCGAACGGAGAAGGGTGACCATCGTCTGGCCACATCCTGGCCCAATCGCGGAAGGCTCCTCGCCGACCAGAGTTGGACTGTTTTGTTGACATTCTTTATGTCAACAAAGTGGCTTTAGACATTCATCCTTTAGTGCAGCTCCACATAACGTAACTCCAGCCTCTACTGTAGCATCTATTCTATGCGCCTTATAATGCGGTGCGCCTTATGTATGAAAAAAGTTTTAAAATAGGCCATTCATTGAAGGTGCGTCTTATAATCCGGTGTGCCTTATAGTGCGGACAATACGGTAACTAGATCATACCTTGTACTGGTGCTCATCAAAGTATTTTTTGTTAACTTTAACCGTTCCTGTGAAGAATAGTTTAGAACTAATAAAACCTGGTTGGCAAGAGTTATAGTGTCCTGTCTAGAAGGGATGGTTTCTCTTGTGCCTCTGATTAAAACATCAATCAGACCAAACAAGTTGCCCTCCCTGGAATTGATTAAACCATCTTGTCAGGTTACAGACGGACTGTTGAAACACGGGCTGAGGTTTTTGCATTGTACCTAGAAAGGGAATCATTGAGTTGAATGTGTTTGAGCAGTGATGTATCAGTCAATACATCACTAGTTTCACAGATTGTTTTCAAAGTTTGTTTCTTATGCATTTTCAGTTGATTTTCTCTGTTAATGTCGTAAACTAAAAAAAAAACTGTTCTGTTTTAGCAGAAAAGGATGTTTTGTGTAATTCCTTCTATTTTCATCAAAGCTGGAATTGTGCAGTGGGGTTCAAGTTTGGCCAGTGACAACAGAGTTGATACTGCTCAGTACATTAATCATAAAGCGCAAGGATCCCCTACTCCAACATCTCTCTCCCAGCTTTCTAATTGTGTCCAGGCAGAGATTTAAAGAGGAGCGACAAAAGCAAATGATGTGGATTAGCAGTTTACAAATGGTGTCTGGAAGCAGCATTTGTTTCCAGACAAACGCTGTTTGTCTGGCAACAGCCAAACAGCATTTGTGGCACCATAACAACTGATGGTGTTATCCAGGCCCTTGCCACAGCTTCCACAATGACTTGGATAATATGAGTACAGAGCACAGAGGTCGCATTAGCTGAATATTTTCCGTATTTGACCGGTTATTTTTTTAAACGACAGGCAGATTTAAAGCCCGTTGGTCATTTGACAGGTTATAATTAACACCCTTGACTGGCACACATGTGCAGATATTATTGGCTTTATGCAAAGATTTCATCGCAGAGGCAACTAAAATCAATAAATAAAAGAATCCTTTCTGAATAGCATCTCATGGACTCTGACCGGGAGCTGACAGCGCGTTGAAGAGTTATGGACCGGATGCTTTGGAACGTTAGGAAGCCCATTCAAAAACTTTGGTAGAAATGGCGCGTTTAATTTCAGTCTCCATTACATACAGAACAGAGAAAACTAAAGAGACTGCAACGTTGAATCCATTTATAGTCTAAACAGAGGAGCCGGCAGTTTATCTTGAGGAAATTAATAAAGGCGCACAAGTTAATTAGGTCGTAACAAGCGCAGTTCGCTGCGGCTGCACAACCAATGCGGACGCGGCTCCGCTGCTGCAAAGAATTAAACTTTACATCCTGCGGTTTTAACAAATGGTGCTGAAGACGTTACCCTCCCGCACCCAGAAGGAGAGCGGCGCTCAGAAGCACTGCAGATGTTGCATCTGTCTGTTTCGTGGAAGTGAAATCACGCAAAAAAAAAAAAAAGAAAAGAAAAATCCTCGTAAAAGCGCACGCACAGGGTAAAAAAAAAAGTTCAATGGATCGGTTTGGTTCAGACAGATCCAACTGTACGATGAACCAGCGCAGATTTCTCTGCAGATGCGACCAGGAGGATTTTGTGAAGCTGTGCGTTCAGACCCCAGCAAGTGAAGTGCTGGTAATTTAAGTGGAGTCGTTTAATTTAATTTATTATAAGTTATTGGGGCCATAGTCAGTGGTTAGTATCTGGGGATCTTGTTCACGAATGAGGGAAGAAGGGGAGATCAACAGGCAGATTGGTGCAGCATCTGATATGAAACGGGCGCTGTACTGATCTGTCGTAGTGAAGAGAGAACTGAGTCAAAAAGCGAAGCTCTCGATTTACCGGTCGATCTACGTTCCCACCCTCATCTATGGTCTTGAGCTTTGGGTCATGATCGAAAGAACGAGATCACGGATACAAGCGGCCGAAATGGGTTTCCTCCACAGGGTGGCTGGGCTCTCCCTTAGAGATAGGTTGAGAAGCTCGGTCATCCGGGAGGGACTCAGAGTAGAGTCATTGCTCCTCCACGTCGAGAGGAGCCAGTTGAGGTGGCTCGGGCATCTTGTAAGGATGCCTCCTGGACGCCTCCCTGTGAGGTGTTCTGGGCACATCCCACCGGGAGGAGGCCTCGGGGAAGACCCAGGACACGCTGGAGGGACTATGTCTCTCGGCTGGCCTGGGAACGCCTTGGGGTTCACCCGGAGGAGCTGGAAGAAGTGACTGAGGAGAGGGAAGTCTGGGCCTCCCTTCTGAAGCTGCTGCCCCCGCGACCCAACCCCGGATAAGCGGAAGAAAATGGATGGATGGATGGATGGAGTCAGTGGTTTTTGTCACTATGGAGGAAAAGTTAGATGCATTTATCTACTTTGTGTATGATGGGATCTGGAATCACGGTTCAACGGAGTGAATATTAACTAAACCACACAAAAATGCGGCTAAATAGCCGATGTTAATGTGATTATAATTTGATGGGTAAAAATAGAACATGACCGATTTTTTAAAATCCTGTCGGTTAAAATGACGAAGAACAAAAAGTGTAGCGCGACCTCTGCTGCAACATTTAATTTCCCATTGAGTTTAATAAATCAAGTTTTTTAATGTGCTGAATTTCAGTGTTTTCAATATAAAGNTATTTTCCGTATTTGACCGGTTATTTTTTTAAACGACAGGCAGATTTAAAGCCCGTTGGTCATTTGACAGGTTATAATTAACACCCTTGACTGGCGCACATGTGCAGATATTATTGGCTTTATGCAAAGATTTCATCGCAGAGGCAACTAAAATCAATCAATAAAAGAATCCTTTCTGAATAGCATCTCATGGACTCTGACCGGGAGCTGACAGTGCGTTGAAGAGTTATGGACCGGATGCTTTGGAATGTTAGGAAGCCCACTCAAAAACTTTGGTTGAAATGGCGCGTTTAATTTCAGTCTCCATTACATACATAACAGAGAAACCTAAGGAGAATGCAATGTTGAATCCATTTATAGTCTAAACAGAGGAGCCGGCAGTTTATCTTGAGGAAATTAATAAAGACGCACAATTAGATTGTAACAAGCGCAGTTCGCTGCGGATGCACAACCAATGCGGACGCGGCTCCGCCGCTGCAAAGAATTAAACTTTACATCCTGCGGTTTTAATAAATGGAGCTGAAGACATTACCCTCCCGCACCCAGAAGGAGAGCGGCGCTCAGAAGCGCGGCAGACGTTGCACCTGTCTGTTTCGTGGAAGTGAAATCACGCAAAAAAAAAAAACAAAAAAAAATCCTCATAAAAGCGCACGCCCGGACCGCACAGGGTAAAAAAAAAAGTTCAATGGATCGGTTTGGTTCAGGCAGATCCAGCTGTACGATGAACCAGCGCATATTTCTCTGCAGATGCCACCAGGAGGACTTTGTGAAGCTGTGCGTTCAGACCCCAGCAGGTGAAGTGCTGGTAATTTAAGTGGAGTCGTTTAATTTAATTTATTATAAGTTATTGGGGCCATAGGCAGTGGTTAGTATCTGGGGATCTTGTTCACAAATGAGGGAAGAAGGGGAGATCAACAGGCGGATTGGCGCAGCGTCTGCCATGAAACGGGCGCTGTACTGATCTGTCGTGGTGAAGAGAGAGCTGAGTCAAAAAGCGAACCTCTCGATTTACCGGTCGATCTACGTTCCCACCCTCATCTATGGTCATGAGCTTTGGGTCATGAGCGAAAGAACGAGATCACGGATACAAACGGCCGAAATGGGTTTCCTC
>NW_006800468.1:41083-49224 GCF_000485575.1 Poecilia formosa | reverse complement strand
GCGACCTCTGCTGCAACATTTAATTTCCCATTGAGTTTAATAAATCAAGTTTTTTAATGTGCTGAATTTCAGTGTTTTCAATATAAAGCTGAAAAGTTGAGGGAAAAAAAGCACAACTTAGCTTGAAAAAACTGATGTGAATGCAAAACAAACTAATCATTCATGATATATTTTGAATCAGACTTTCAGTACTTGTATTACTCTTAGTGCCCTTCATGATAGGTAAACTTATTGGTAAATATTTTAAAACAAAGTTTTATAAGCTATAATCATCCACAATGTTGACAAAAGAAAACGAGAAGACAAACGACATATAAAATATGTAGTTACATGTAAAATACTTCTGGGAGGTCCAAGAGCATCCATAAATTTTGTCACTTTGTGACTTAAATCACTTTTAGATAATGCAAACCCAAATACAATCAATAGTGCCAACTGGTTTTATGTGTGAGTTTACAGCAATTTGTTGCTGTGGGATACAGAATGCATGCAGCTTCATTATTGCCTCATCTACCTACATAAATGTGTGTTTGTTTTCCGCCGTTGTGACCTAGCAGAGCTGAGGTGGTGTTTAGTTGCAGCTGTAGTAGCAGCGAGCCACTTGGGTTGTTTTTAAGCTTGTCATTTGCACAAGCCTGCTTCTGAAATCAGCAAACAGCACATTATATCGCCATTTCCAATCCATCTAACAGGACCGGCAATTTGAGCTCACAGGTGCTGCTTTTGGTCAAGCGGTGCTCTGTGAAATGTAATTCGCCATGTGATTGGCTTCATTGTTGCAGCTCCAGGCTGTTTACGCGTCAGTCTGTCCGGCTGACACGGTCAGGAAGATGGAAGGACGGCTGAATGTGCATTTGGATGTCATGCCTCCCCTTGAGGCAAGATAAACAAATGCATTGAAGTGCAGGCATGAAGAAATTCTCACTCTAAATGGTAACTTTGTGTCTTTTTTTGTGATTTAGTCTGAATTCCAGGTACCTGCCTTGAATCCTTACAGGAAATGTAATGTGCAAATACACACTCCTGCCAGTCTTCTTCTCTTTTTTTTTATCCAGCTCATAGAGGCCAGTACGTTGGTG
Source organism: Poecilia formosa (assembly GCF_000485575.1). Lineage (NCBI taxonomy): Eukaryota > Metazoa > Chordata > Actinopteri > Cyprinodontiformes > Poeciliidae > Poecilia > Poecilia formosa. The sequence goes on along the minus strand of NW_006800468.1, from coordinate 48,145 downwards.
CTTGTTTACAGCACTGCAGAGTTAATTAGGCATTTTATGGCTGGTTTACAGCCTGACTGCCAGACACAGAAGATGGTTACTGTCTTGTCCTTGTTCCCACTCAAGGACTCGTCAAAAGGCATTTTACAACCGATTCAAGAGCACAAGCACATGCAAATGTCTTCATAACCAAGAAAAGGACAAGCTTTTTCCCATAAACTAAGAGAGGAGTATTGATATTAGGAGGATAAGAGCAAATAATATACCTCAGTGCAGGAGACAAATGACAAATGGCAACCTGGGCAAAGATAGTGAAAAGCAGATAACCCAGAATGGTGAGGCCGATGTACCAACAAACATCATGTTGTTTTGTTCTCATGCTCCTGTCATTCATCACTTCTTGTCAAGTCCACCTTGGTGAACTTATTAGCCCCCCTATGCAAGCAAAACTATTGTGTGATTGGTTAGAATATCATAGTTGTGTTTGTATAAGTGGAAAAGTGCCCAGACAACAATGTTTTCTATGCTTTGCTATCCATATTCACATGTGTTGGACTAAAACTCTGAACTCTTCTGGTTTGGTTCCAGTTTGATGAAATGAACCGGAACAGAAGGCATCCCACCAACATTTTGGCTTCCAGTAAAGTGAAAATAATCTGAAATATTGCACCTCATCAATCATTATTTCCTCTTCTGTCATTTAAACATATATTCTAAAAATGCTGCTAACAATAATGTTTACCACTTATCTACAACAGTTTAGAGAGGATGTATTCCCCAACACTGAAGCTCACAGTACATCCCACCCACACCTTCTCACTTCTCACTGATACAAGTTGACATCAGCAGGGAGCTAACAGCAACACTACCGAGCACAAACTGTCACCTGAGCAGAGCTAGCAAAGTGCTGACAACTAACAAGAGAAGACATCACATTAGCCAGCACGGCAGCATGCTAACAGAGCGAGCTGCTGCCTCTGTGCCGCGGTAACTACAGCTGTAGTATTCATTCATGCTTAAAGAGCCTGACACCGGTATGCTAGCAGCTGGCGGCTCGCTCCCACAACACCTGACAGCTAGTTAATGTCAGCGCGGAGCCCTTTTTCAGAAACAAGAGAGGACACAGAGGTACGAGAGGTGCTTTTGTTTAGGGAGGGCTAACACAGTGTGGAAGCTCTTGACATTTAGAAACGGCTTATTTCCTCTTTTTATGACCCTTCAACTTTGTTTCCTTGATATTTTCTTTTTCTCCATTTTTATCATTGTCTTACTCTCTAGTTGTCTTGCTTTTTGTCATTTTTATGCTTTTTTTTATCATAAATCAAAGTAACTTTAGATAAATAGATAGATAGATAAAAAAAAACTTTATTAATCCTTTTGGGATTCACCCTCAGGGAAATTGTAGTTCCCGTCTCCCACACAGCACCTACACATCAAACAATACATCAATACTTAAATTATTTATTAGTGTATTTATTTATTGTATTTATATTTTTTTAACATAGTCCCTCTGTTTATATTGTACTCCTGTTAGCCCTCCTTTCAACCTCTAGTGAGGAGTTGAAGAGTTTCAATGCACGAGGGTCTCAGTATTAAAACATAAATCATTTTAATATTTTCCCATTCTTTTTCCAATTCTGAGATTCTGTCTGCATTTTCCCTAAAATCAAGCCGGTGTGGAATGGGCCTGGAGTTCGTCCATGTCTGAACCGCAGTCAGGTGTTTGAGGAACGCTGTAAAAGACCGTTATTACTGAAGCTCGTCTGTGTGATCTGCTTTATATCTTTGAGCAGGAAAGACATGTAGCATAGGTCATCGTCCCTCTCTGCCTGTCCTTTCTTAAAAAATATATTTGATGCCATTTGTTAAATAAAGCACTTCAAGCCTTAAACAAACATGCTGTCCTGTCTGTGCTGCCTTCCCTGAGGAGTTTTTGTGAGATGGAAATGTGTGTGTAATATAGATTCAAACAGTGCAATGATGATTACTGCATTCTGTAAAATTGACCAAGGCTTTTGTATGTGTGTATGTATGAAACAGGTGGCTATGCCCCTAGCTAACTGTAGAAACAAAAGCCCATTAACGTGGATAAAGCTGGGATATAGGACTCATGATGAAGAGTGTAATGAGAATCTTTTTGCCACATGGGAATCGGGACATTTGAACAGATGTATTTCCTTTCTCCTTTTCTTTTTTTTTCTTTTTTTTGAGAGTCTGCTTTGTACATTTATTGTTGGTATTTTGGGTTTGGACCCATGTTGATAAAGGCCTCACAGTCTGCTTTTGCTTCACCCAGCAGTTTGCTTTCAGTGAAGTTTTCCCTCCTGTTTTATTCTGACTGGATTTGTTTGCTGCACATCCTTCAGGGTGTCCACACATCCTTAAAAAGTCTTAAATTTATGTATCCAAAATTAAGACTTTAAAATGTATTGAATTCATTTAAAAAAATAAGTTGACCTTAAATATATTAATCACAGGTTTTGAGTTTTGTCGTGGCAGAAGTATTTACTCATATATATGTAGTTTATTTTTCTTGTGGGACTTTTCAAGTTTGAATCACACACACTCGAGGAGTTGAGGCTACCGTCAACTAGCTACTGATAAATCCTTGCTAGGTATGTAGTTAGCTTTATGTGTCTATCGCGGGTGAGTGTAAATTATCACCAGTTGGCTGGACAATGTTTGTCTTTGCCATTGGCTCACAATGCTATGTGCTTTCTGGGCAAAAAAAGCTTGGCTCTTGTACATAAAATATGCAATTTTCTTTTGTACAATTCTGTTGTGACATATCTCGTAAAATTCATTCTTAAAAGTCTTAAATCTGAGTTGGTGAAACCTGCAGAAACACTTTCCTTGTGTCCCTCCTGTGCATGTTTTTAAGTTTTCTTCCCACATAGGCATCCGGATCAATTCTAATGTGGGGAGGACACATTAGCTAGCGCAAGAGTGGCTAAAGGACGGCCCTTTTCTCTCTCCTGTCCCTCTTACGACCTTTTAATTGCCGTTTGTGGAGCATTATATTTTTGAATAACCTTTCCATCTAAAAAATATCAACTTCCACTTCCATTTAGCTTTTTTCCAGCAGACACTTTAAATGCATCATCAGTTCAATCACCACCTCTACTACAGTAACTTGAGTTGGACCACTAGCATTAGCATAGTTAAACCAAAGAGTTCTGTCACCTCATGAGACAGGATAGACATTGTGAGACGTGAATGGGACTGACCTTTCTTTGTACAGTTTTCAGCAGCTCGACCAAGCTATTCACTCTGTTTATGTTTGGAGCATGGCTTACATGAGTTGTTGATAACTAGGAAAACCTGGAGTGGAGTTTTAGCCATAGGCGTATTCTCTTGTCAATCACCTGAAATGGATTCTTTCATGAATCAATAGAAATAGTGCTCAGGTGGTAATATGTTATTTTAAATGTGGAGAGTCCAGACAACTATTTTTCAAATGGTCTATTTGCACATAGTCATTATGATGCCAGTAAAAACCAGCAGAGTGTCTGGGCTGGTGAGGAGTAGACTAGATATTTTTGTTTTCCATGACACAACTTCAGTTTAAATTCTGGCTTCATGCAGATATCCGCAGGCCGATCTCTGCCGATCACTGCTGATCGCCTGGAATGGCTGTTAATTTTTTTGCTTTGATCTGGCAAAGTGGAAAATTATCTAGCAATAAATTCACCTAATTTAGATGTAGTAGTCATATTTTAATACATATCTAAAATACATATATATTTTTTAAGTTACATGCTGCAGCTTTAAGCAGACGTTCGATGTGAGAGTTCACTGTCTGGTGGAGGATGAGCTGCTCTACATCTGTGAAATATTACTACCAGTAGCGTGTAGCGGCGGTCCAAGAGCAGGAGCAGAACCAGCGTCTTACACTGCCAACTCAAAGACTTAAATTATTTTTCGGATTATTTGTTTAGCTTTCTGGCCATCATACTCATCCGGGTGAGTTTTCGTAGTTGTGTCCTGTTTACCTGCTGTCTGGCCGCTCCGGATGTCTTTTTTTCCTGCGTTGAGCCTGGATGTAGCCAAACTCTGTTAAGTGTTTGTTTTTTTAAATGCCATATTAGATTTGTTGTTTTGATACATTTTGACGTGCTTAACCCCCAAGGTAATTTTCCACTGCAACACGCAAACTTCTCCATTCACTCTGAGAGTTCCACACGACACGATTTGTTGCCGCGCGCTTGCACAGTGAGAAGGAAAGAGGACATCAGCTGCACAGGCAGGCTGCGAAGAGACAGTGATCGGCAATTACCAATCATACACTTTTAATGATAATGATCAGTGGAAGATCGATCGGCACATCACTAATGCAGACAAAATTTTATTACAAACATTTTTAGAAGCAATTTTAAAATTACACCAAAAAATAATAAACTGTCATGTGGATTCAAAAGCGAAATATATTCCATTGAAATTCTTTCCTGTTTTCTCTGTTTTTCTGTGCAGCAGCTGATGAGAGAACGGCAGCAGATGGCCAGTCGTCCCTTCGCTTCGGTTGCCATGGTGCTGGAGGTGGGCGGCGACCAAGAGGAGCTGCAACAGGTCAGAGCGAGGCTGCAAACAGTGGCACACTTGCACAAGTAAACACAAACAAACAGAGCACACGGAATACATTCAGTTGCAAATTTCATGTGAGTTTTCTTTCATTGAAAAACGCATAATAATACAAATGAGAAGTTTTGTTGAGAAAGGTAGGGTGAAAAATATCTTTCTAGAAGCGCAGCATTTTCAAACTTATTTTATGATACTGTTACAAACTGATGTATTGAATATTAAAAAATAAATGATGGAAAATGAATTATTATACATTTAATTCATTTAAAATCACTTACAATTGTAAATAATGATAAAAGAAAATTACAATTTCTGTGAAAATTAAATTAGAACACCCTGAATATATGCAGGGAGATAAAATTACACACAGGTTTGTTTCATTAGTTGCTGATAAATAGAACATTACTGGCTTTGTGATGGAGTTTGGATTATTTCTAACTGATAAAATGAACGTTAAGACCACAGTAATGTCAAAACATTTGTTTATAACTTTCAGATAGAACGTTGTTGCAACTTATGTATCTGATCAATAACTTACAGAAAGGCCTGACAAGAATTTGAAAACATCATCATTTCACTATATAGATAACAGTCTACAAGTAGAGGACATTCAAAATATCAAGCCGAGGATCAGCCAAGTGATTTTATCCTGAAGGAAAACCTCATGATATTAAAACTCCAAAAACTCTAAAATTTCATTGTGTTACCAAAGACTGGTTCAGAAATAAGGAAAAGGATCCCCAAACTGGCCTCTAGGGGGCATTGTGTCTTAACTTTTTCCTCTAGAAAACACATTTTTTGTTGATATGTTTTGTTTAATTAGTAAAATTTATTCATTTTTATGGCTTTGACACGTTGGAATGACAGATTTTTTTTTTTTTTTTTTTTTTTTGAAGTGTGATGCTGTCGGAGCTCTGGTGAAGCTAGCAGCACATTGTCTGAAAAACAGACCATCATCCTCCCACCACTTCCTGTTGTCTTTTTCATTGTTTCCACCAGTAGTAACATCAGATTGCTGATCACGTGATGGGTGTGATGTGAAAAAAGTTTTTCTTTTACAGTTTTGAGAAATAAATAATTTGATATGGTTAAAAAACCACCTCAGCACAACAACTTATCGAAAAAGCTTTTAAAATTGGCCTGTTTCAATTAAGCCAGTTTGTTTTCAGAATTTCAATTTGCTCAATTGCGTGGGTTTTCTCCGGGTACTCCGGTTTCCTCTCACAGTCCAAAAACATGACTGTCAGGTTAATTGGCCTCTCCAAATTGCCCCTAGGTGTGAGTGTGTGTCTGCATGGTTGTTTGTCTCTGTGTTGCCCTGCGACAGACTGGCAACCTGTCCAGAGTGTACCCCACCTCTCGCCCGGAACGTTAGCTGGAGATGGGCACCAGCAACCCTCCCGACCCCACTAAGGGACAAAGGTGTTAGAAAATGGATGGATGGATGGATGGAATTTGCTCAATTTTATGGTGAATGGAAAGACAGCTACTAACAGAATATTTGGACAACAGCACTAATATCCAGACAAAGCTAGAGCTACAAGATTAGCCATTTGACTGTCGGTCATCACAGAGAGGCACCTGGTCAAATGGTTTGAATCATCCTCTGGTACTAGTTAGGTTACAGAACACATAGTAGTAAAACCTGTAAATACTCTGTACCTTTGTCTTGAATGTAAAGCTGTTATTTGGTTCATAGGGTTGTTATTGCTGTTCTTAAATTGGGATGAGTGATTTTTAGCTTTTATTATCAAGAGACAACTGAATTTTGCAAAGCTGACCCCAAGTAAAATCTGAGCTTTCTACACTTTTCTTGCAGTTTACATTTTAGTGAAGTACCTTGTGTCAAACTAATGTTCTGTAACATGTTACTGTTTAGTTGCCAGGTGTTCGCCAATAAATTACCTCATTTAACAACATGTGCTCAGCAGCAAAACCAACCAAATTCATTTGAATAACCTTGCCTGCATGACATTTATTTCAATTAATTATCTTGGAAGCTGTAACGGATTACAGGAGGTGAACGGATCACCTCCTATAATCCATTATAGCTTCCAGGACCTGAAAACAACGCCTCAGCCAAAGTGAAACATAGTGACAACTGTTGAAGAATGAGTCCAATTTTTCAACATGAGGTGTTCACAAGTTCTTTAGTTCAACATGAATTTCAAGTCTTTGAGGGTCTAGTCCAAGTCAATGTTTGGAGAGAAAAGTCTGAATCAAGTGTCCATCCTTTGAAGTGATGTTCAAGTCAAGTCTCAAGTCTTCAGTGTTAAAAAAAACACAATTTTGCAATAATGATGTTGACATTAAATAAGAATAGCAATTAAAATAACACGTTAATAAGTTTGTTCATGCAATGTCATTAAAAAACATCCCACGCCTACCACTTCCTGTCATCTTCTTTGTCTTTTCTGCCAGTAGAAACATCCGATTGGTCCTCCCCTTACTCTTGTGATATGGAAAAAGTTTTTTTTTTTTTTCCATTTTAGTTTTGTGAAATAC
>NW_006800468.1:37400-40224 GCF_000485575.1 Poecilia formosa | reverse complement strand
ACACACACACACACACACACGTCGTTCAACCAGACAACCATTTGTAATCCATAGGGGGGGCCCAGAAAATGTTTGGAAATCACTGGGGGGGTGCAGGAGAAAAAGTTTGGGAACCACTGGCCTAGCACAAAAACGATTTATTGAAAAACAATTGCTGTGTTTCCATTATGCAAATTTATTATGGTAATTCCAATTTGCATAATTATAGGGTCAATGGAACATAGCTACATGTGCATAGACCAGAGTTCACTTCAACCGAACCAAGACAAAGGTTTTTAGGCAAACCAGTGTACACTTTTCTGGTCTGTATCAGAGTTTGATTGTGCATTCTCACCTCCCCAAATGAACCGACTTTCTAGGCAAAAGACCTGAAGTATCTTCTACTTTTGGATTCTAGGATGTTTGCACAACATAAAAATAATAGAAATGATTGCCATGTCCATATTTTTTTTGTTTAATATTCCGTCATTTTGTTCAGGTTTGTCTTGGCCCAGTTGAGTCTGGTTCCTTCTGGAGTAACTTCCCTTATCTCTACTTCAGTCTGATTTCTATTTCAGTCTGGAAGGTGAGAGACAATGGGCCAGCTCCATTCACACTGAGGTTAATTACACAACATCTGGTTCATAGGCAAGCACGTAGCTTGGCATAATTGTGTAATTAATGAGCAAAAGAGAACATTTCCATCCTGCCCTCGTATTTTGTGTTGTCCTGTTTACGCAGCTGCAGTGTTTCGTTAAACAAATGGAGTCATCATCACTTCATTTCATGCCATGTTACGCTGAGCAGGAGCCCTGCAATGAAAGCTACCAAGAGATGTTGAATTCAGTTTTTTTAGCTGATGTTTATATTTTATTTTTAACTTTGTTTGCCTAAATGTTTGACTTTTTAAGTCAGTCTGGTGTTAGCAAAACTGTTGGAATGGTCATCATTCATTCAGTGAAGCATAAGCAGTAATCTGGTTTGAAATCCAAACAAAGTAAATCAGATAGAAATGATTTAATTTTGAACATATTGCCCCTGGATCAAGCTAGGCACATCCTCATCCCTCCAGAGCAGGGAGGCAGAGACGAGAGTCTCATTATTAGAATTTGGTGATTCATTACTGCAGATTATATTACAACCAGGAGTTCATTAACTATCTATATTTAATGAAGCATGAGACTTTATTTGTTATACTTTAGATCTAATTCCTGAAAGGAAAATGTCACAGCTAAAACATGATGGTTAACCTTCACAGTGCCATGTGACAGTTTTCATACTTCATAAACTTTTTTTCTCACTTGACGACGCTACCGTGATTGTATTTGACATTGATGTCATGTGGTCATCCAATACAAAGTAGTGAATAACTGTTAAGCAAAAGAAAAAATATTTTTTCAAATGTACAAAAAAGGGGGAAATGTGGCTGTCACTTTGACCGGCGGAGGCTCTGCATTAAAGAAGGAAGTGAGGCAACAAAATGTCTTTGAGGTGGATTTATTTGGGAGCTCCAGGTCATCATTACACCGACACCCTTCTCACAGTGAAGCAAAGAAGCTGACATTCATACCTGAGGCAAGTTCCAACTCTTAACCAGGTAAAGGGGTGATCAAAAAGAAAAGACAAACAAGAAACAAACACTACTTACACAAACCTAGCAAACGCTAAATGATCCAACAAATATTTGCCTGCATGCAAATTATTAAAATTAAACTAATCTTAGGTCAATCAAAAGTAAATATAACTAAATATAAATCCTCAGAGTATTACCCCTCTTAATGGAAAATGGTATGCTCCAGGAGCATTCGTCTCCTTTTCTGCTCCATCTTGCTGAGACACTCCCAGAAAGGCAAGTACTCAAACAATTAACTCAAATTGAACCAATCTAAATCAGAAACAAACTGACATCTTCCCCCACATTCTCTGAACAGGAAAGATGGCCAGTCTCCCTACCCAAAAAGAATGTTCACTAAATGTCACAGTGTAACTGAAATAAAGAACTAATACAAAACACATTTGGACTGTAAATAAATAACATAATATCAATAATCAATATGGGATGGAACCCCTGGTCTCCATCACAGTGGCATACTCAGTGGACACAATATTCAGTCCACTGACTTAATACTTTGTAGAACCAGCTGTCCTGTGTTGATTTCACTTTGATAGGTGAACCTCACACCTAATCTGTAGAACTCAGCCTATCAGGTTTTCTTTTAGCTCTGTTCATCCTTCCATCAACTCTTGACCAGTTTTCTTGAGCCTGTTGGGGGGAAAAAATCCTTTAAAAAAAATTATATATATACTTTTTTAAAAGTAAGTTGGCCTTAAATACGTTAGTCGGTGGTGTTAAATAAAATGAAATGACATCAGGCTTATATACACGTTCAACCCTCAAAGTATTCTCAGACTGAGTTGAGCACAGACATTGCGTTATGTGACTCTAGTCTGTGGCGGGTACAGTTAACTAGCTGCTAATATATCCTTGCTAGCTGGCTAGCTAGTTCACTTCTGTTGCTGTATGATCCTTTGTTCATTTGGTGCAAAAATAAATGTTGGCATTTTGGGGATTAAGATCGTAGAGAGCCGTGTTCAGTGTGATAAAACTAAAGCTGCTGACAAGAGCCACAAACAAGCTGCATAAATGTCACAGTTTTGATTCCCTGGTGTAGCTGGCATGACGGCATTGCTACTGCTAGCACTGAACTAAGAGAGATACGAACTCCAAATCGGAGGTTTAGTGTGTTTTAAACATAGTTTCAAGCACAAATCTGACCTATATGTCTTATAGATAGATAGATAGATATAGAAGTGTGGTCGGATGGTTACAAAGAGAGGGAAGGTC
>NW_006800468.1:32953-36821 GCF_000485575.1 Poecilia formosa | reverse complement strand
TTGCGGGTGGTCTCTCTCTCTCTCTCTCTCATCCTCTGAGGGTAATGGTGGCTGTTGTTTCTTTAGACATTTCTTTAGACTTAGATGCATTTTGTAAGTAGGTGAAAAACTTTTTTTAGTTTGATTTAATCCGAGCACTTTGTCTCCTGGTAGTAGTATTCTTTCATTTCAGATTTTGTTGGGATCAAATCATTATTAATATATATTTAGAAACAGCATGTCTGTGGATTAACTGTCTGATGGTTTATACAACTTACGCATGTTGTTGCACAAAGACGCAGGAGTTAGATACAGCGTTTTCATATTTCCTTCTTTAATGTGGAGAATTTGCGTATAGAGCTACACCGGCTTTATGTTCCCTCTCTACGGAGACAAAAACTTTTCTCTGGTCTCTTAAAGCTTTATGTAAACTCATGCAGGTGTAAGGTGCACTTAAACTTCCCAGGACACATCAAGGGTGAACTTCAATTTTCCACTAGGTGTTTTTCTCTCAGACATCCTTTCTGTCCCCTGAAGATGTGCAATTAAAGTGACTCTTGGAACCAGAGGCTTCTATCATTTTAAAAATATTCATATGCTGAGATGTCTGGGCTCTGCTAATCATGTCTAATGATACAGTTCCAGATGATACAGGCATTTAAAGGCTAACAAAATTACATTCTTTAAACCAAATGGAGAGAGAAAAAAAAATCGATGAAGAAAATTCACTTTTTCCTGAAGTGAAGTGTCTCAGATTGGCTCCACTGTATCTAAAATGCTTGATATATTCTATTCGGTTTCAAAGGAATGATTCAAACAAAGCCATAAGATAGTTCTAGAATATTTCACTCTATTAAACATTTTGCAACAAATGAATGGCTTTCTGTATTTAGACTTGAGAAAGGCCATGAAAAAGTGATTTACCATGTGGTGTTAGCCATTAAGCCACGCTAAAGCCACTGAGCTGCCGATATGAATTTCAAATTGTCTAAATGAAATACTCCAAATACCAAACCCAATTTTCTTGAGTTATAAAACTTCCAAATATGGTATTGGCTAAAAAAGAAAAAAAAAACTTTGGAGGAAATGCTGCTTCTGTAAAAGCTCTGTTGGTTTTAGCAGTACAGTATCTCATGATTTCATTACACTTGACAAATAGGAAAAAAATACTGTTAAATATAAAGATATCCATTACCTCTGTGGAGGATTCCCTCTTGTCTCTGTCCAACTGAGCGTCACAGCTGGAGAAAGCGCATGGAGGAGGCCGAGGAAAGGATTTCCGCTGCAGAGGACTGTTCGTAGGATCACAGCTCTCGCTTAGCCGCCATGGAAAAAGCAGTGGAACATCTTCTGCTGAAAGTTGATGATTTGGAGAAGCGCAGTCGCCGCAAAAATCTGAAAATCATCAATCTCCCAGAGGGAACAGAGGCCCCTTCTGGATTTTCTCCAGTCAACTCTTCCAGCTCTGGTTGGCCTTCCTTCCGATTTCCCTTCGCTGGAGATCGAGCGGGCTCACCAAGCCTTGGCCCCCGTTCCTGACCCGGGCAAACCTCCGAGGAGCGTACTGGTTCGGTTCTTAAGATCTTCTCAGCGGGAGGCTGTGCTCAGAGCTGCTTTGAAGAAACGTGATATTTGACATGACGGCTCCCAGCTGCGCTTCTACCCTGATTTGTCCTCTGAGGTCCTGCGTAAGCAACAAGAGTTTCACGCCATGGGGAGAGCACTGGCTCGCCTTCACAAGTATCATGGATTTGCTTACCCAGCTCGCCTCCGGTGTTTGCATGAGGGTCGGGTTCACCTTTTTGACACGCTGAAGTCAGCTGCTGTGTTTTGGACTCTATTAAGTGAGGTAAATCTTTCGCTCTCCATTGTTGTTTTTGTTTTTGATGGCGCTGTAGAGAGTCAGACTGTTCACCGAGTCCTCTCTGACCGTTTCGTCCCTTTCACGCCAAGTTCTGGACTATGAAAGTGTGACGACACAAAGAACAATTTCATTTCGTATACTTTACGGTGTCTTGAGCTGTATTATCATATCCAAATACTCATTCTCTATTCTATGAGAGAGAATGGAAACGAATGTAAGCAAGGTAATGCATGCTAATCCTGGACTTGTTGGGATCTGTGTTTTCTGTGTATTTATTTCTAGGTTTTTCTGTGTTTATTTACTTCTGTTTCCCTGTGAGTCCTTGTGGTGTCCTGTCTGCTTCCCCTTGATTGCTTCCCAGGTGTGTCTCATTCCCTGATTACCGTCCCTGTTTATTTAAGACAAGTTCCTTGTCGGGTCCTTGTCTTGTCATACATCAGACGTCTTTGTCGTTCATCCGGTCTCCTCGTTGTTCCCCAGTGCTTCATCTGTTGATGGATCTTTGTCAGTTTTTTCACCATTAAACCTTCATTTTATCACATCAACCTGAGCTCATCTGCGTATTTCCTCACCGCCACACCTCAAATCATGACAGAAGGATCCGACCTAACTGAGGTGAAGATTGCAAAAAGAGGAAGCCCAGGTTTTTGACGGAGGCCGCAGCGGAGGTCCGAAGCAGAGGAGTTTTTTGTAGGAGCTTCTCCCAGTCCGAGGCAGTTGAGGGGATCGCGGCTGGTGATCTGCCCGCCCAGAGTAGGACCCTGCCATCACTGCTGCCCTGAGCCGCCGGAGATCCCGGTCTCTGGGCCCCGCCTGCAGCTGCCTCCGGTCCCTACGCCGAGGGGGCTTCTGTTTCTGCCGTCGCCGGTCCCTGTGCCAAGGCAGCATCTTGTGCCTGCTCCAGAATTTCCTGTGCCCGCTCCAGTGGCCCCGCCCCCAAGTCTCCCTGTGCTCCTCCCGAGCCCCTGTCACTCGGCCCTCCAGAGTCTCCGCCTTCAGCCAGCGCCAAAGGGTCCTGGTGACGCCTCCCAAGGCTTCAGCTCCGTCTCCGACGTCGCCGCCCACTGGACCTGCCTCTAGGGGTTCGCCTGCTGTGCCGTGGTCAGCCCCAGGATCATCCACGGCAGGCCCCGCCCTGTTTGTGCTTTTCTTTTGTGTGTTGGACTGAGTTATCCTGTGTTTTTTCCCTGTGGACTCTTGCATTCCGCCCACCCTGGTTGGGTTGTTTTTTGTTGTAGTTTTTCTGGTTTCTACATGCATTCAAAATTCAGCTACCTTAGGCCTATGTTTCAAGAGGAAGAAAATATTGACTTTTTTGAAGAAGCAAGAAACTGATATTGCACTTCTTCAGGAGACTAGGTTATCCTATGTGGAACATCTAAAACTAAAAAGAGACTGGGTGGGCAATGTTTATTTTTCTTCTCATTCGCAGAACAAAAAGGGCACAGCCATCTTTATTAATAAGAAACTCCCCTTTACCCTCATATGTGGGGAAAGGGATTTATTCTGGTTAAAGGTTCAATTGCTGGCCAATCTATAACCATACTCAATGTTTATGTCCCTAATAATGATTCACCTAACTTCATTTCGCAAGTAATTTTATTGTTTAGTCAGTATTGTGATGGTCTTGACTTGCTGGCTGGCGATTTCAATTGCATAATGGATGCTGGTTTGGACAAATCCTCCTCGGCACATGTATCCAACCCCAAAGTCTCTTCTGCTCTTATAGAATTATGTTCAGATATTGGGTTGGTCGATATGTGGCATCAGCTGAACCCCAAAGTAAAAGACTACTCTTTTTATTCACATCCTCATAACTCGTATTCTAGTCTTGATTATTTTTTATCCCAAAACCCTATCTACATTCTGTTCTGTCTTGCTCTATGGGTTCAACTGCCCTTTCAGATTATGCCCCTATTTATTTACAATTTGAATCTACATTTAATACTATGAGGACTCCCATCTGGAGATTTAATACCTTATTCTTGAATAGCAACTCTTTTTGTACCTTTGTTAGGAATAATC
>NW_006800468.1:27621-32673 GCF_000485575.1 Poecilia formosa | reverse complement strand
ATTACGAGTTTGGTAACAAGTCAAGCCGTCTGCTTGCCTATCAATTAAAGAACCAAATCAATGATCGCAGTATCAATATGATAAGAACATGCAACGGCGATGTTACCTATGATCCGTCTGCTATTAATAACACTTTCAAAGACTTTTATAAATCCCTTTACACGGCTGGTAAAATCGAATCAGATATTGGTTCCTATTTAGATGGTGTTCTTTTGCCCTCAATTTCAGAAGAAGCTTGCTCTGCACTCGATGCTGCTTTTACACCTGAGGAGGTCTGGGTGGCAATCCAATCGATGCCGAATGGAAAGCGCCCTGGTCCAGATGGATTTCCACTGGAACTTTTTAAGAAGTTCTGGCCCGAGATCCATCCCATCTTTCTACCTGCTATAAATGATATCTTAGCAGGAGGTGTTCCTCCTGCCTGGAATTTTGCCTCTATCAGTTTACTGTTGAAGAAAGATAAAAATTCCTTAGATTGCACATCCTATAGACCTATCAGTCTCCTTAATGTTGACTACAAAATTGTTGCGAAGGTGCTGGCGCGGAGACTAGAAAAAATTCTTCCGAAGATAATAAACCCCGACCAGACAGGTTTTGTGAAATCTAGATATGGAACAGACAATGTGCATCGTGCACACTGAATGTCATTATTATCTTAATCATCATAAAGACCCTGCTCTGATCATTTCTCTCGATGCAGAAAAGGTCTTCAATCGGGTAGAATGGCCCTTCTTATTCTTAGTTCTACAGAAATTGGGCATGGGGCCCAATTTTATTAAATCTTTCTATTCCAATCCAGTAGCCATGGTAAATACTAACGGTTTGCTGTCAGACGGTTTTTCTGTTCAGAGGGGATGTAGACAGGGGTGCCCCTTGTCACCTTTGTTGTTTACGTTGTTAACTGAACCTTTAGCTGAGACTATTTGATCTAACCCAGATATATCTGGAATTAGGATAGGTGAAGATCACCATGTGATCTATCTTTTTGCAGATGATGTCCTTTTATACCTGAAAAACCCAAATAAATCAGCCCTGGCTGTACTTAGTTGCATATATAAATTTTTTGCTCTTTCAGTTTATAAGATTAATTTAGGCAAGTCTGTCGCTTCTCCTCTCAATATCCCTCAAGATATGGTGCTACAGCCTATTTTTCATACATCTAAAAGAGATTTGAAGTACTTGGGCATCTTTATCACCCCTGATCTGAAAGACTTATTCTCATCAAACTACTCCCCCCTAGTTCAGAACATTAAGAATGATCTGTTGAAATGGTCCACTTTATCTATATCACTTCTTGGTAAGGTTAATACAATAAAAATGAATGTTCTCCCTTGCTTAAACTACCTGTTTCAAAAATATCCTTTGCTACTTGTCCCTTACATTCTTTAAATTCCTTAATTCTCATATTTCCCATTTTATTTGGAACAATAAGCACCAACGAATTAGGTTCTCCACTCTTACTAAACCCAAGCAGTTGGGAGGTTTGTCTGTACCCAACATGCAGCTCTATTACTGGTCTGCCCAGCTTAAAATTATGTCAGACTGGTTTTCTAGTAGAGACAACTATTTATGGTTGGGCCTTGAATCTTTATCATGCTGTCCTAGAAGGTTAATCTCTCTCCCTTTTATCAATAATTTAGATCAATTGGATTCATTGAAGGAAAACATGGTAGTTTACAGTACTTTGTTAGCGTGGCAAGACATAAGGAAATGCTTGAATATTCCTCCCGTTATCTCAATTTGATATCCCCTGACTTTAAATCCGGACTTACCAACGTCTATTAGAAGTATTGGCCTATAGAACTGGTCTTCTTCTGGTCTGACTGATTTCTCTGATCTGTTGATTTCTGGTTCTATTGAATCATTTAATCAAATCAGGGACAATAGCAACATCCCTCAAAAAGACTTTTGTAAATACCTTCAAATTCGGCATTTTATGGAATCATTGTTCAGGTCCAATGCATTCCGTAGGGAACTGATGGATTTAGAAAATACTCTGGTTTCAGACAAATTTCCCAAAGGTCTGATTTCCAAGTTTTATGCCTTTACTCAGCTCTGAACCATCAAGCTTTGACTCTGTCAAGCGGCTGTAGGAATGTGATCTGGAGGTGAAATTCAGTCCTTTAGATTGGCTCAAGATTTGTAATGGAACCTTTCCTCAATGCACTTCTATTTCTATACATGAACAAAATTTCAAACTTTTCTATAGATCCTACTAAACCCCTGTTTGTCTCTAGAGGATGTTCCCCAACTGTTCCAATCTGTGCTACAAATGTTTGAGGGATAGAGTTAAGTTTTTCCATCTATTCTGGTCGTGTGATTTCTTACAGACCTTTTGGAAAGACTTTCATTCTGTGACTGAAAAGATTTTGGGTGTTCGCTTTTCCTTGTCCCCTATGTTTTACCTTCTAAATGTATCCCCTTACCATTTGGATGCACATTCTAAATCTTTGTTTACAATTCTTCGATTTCTTGCTAAGGAGTGTATTTTGTTACAATGGACTCCACCATATGTCCGCACAGTAAATATGTGGCTTGCACAGATATCTGTCATCCTTTCTTTGGAAAAACTGACTCATGATCTTAACCACAAATCGTACACATTTTTGACACTTTGGGGTCCTCTTGAGTCTTTTCTGCTTGGTCTCTAGGATTTTAGTATTTTATTATTTTGTTTTACAGCTCTGTTTATTCTTGCCTGTTTTTTTCTTTTCTTTTCTCTTGATGGCCGTGAGGTGACGTGGACTGGAGGAGGAGACTGACACCTTGTTTATTGTTCATGTGGGGTATTTTGTTGTAGTTGTTTTGTTTTTCTTTTGTTTCTTTTGTGTGTGTATGTGTGAGGCGGCACGGGTTTCTCTTTTGTTCTTTGTGTTGTAACGAATCTAAAATTAATAAAAATAATAATTAAAAAGAAAAAATTACAGTTAAATGGTTCAGGAAACCAAGTCCAGTCTGTAGAACACAAGAACTCAAAAACCAACTCATCATGCCCAGATTAAGACATTTTACAGCAGAAGGGAAGTCTGAAGGTTCACACAGTCCTATTTAGTCCGTTCTAGTTAGTCCACTGTAACTGAACTTTGGTTTGTCTGTGTAGAAAGTCTGGTTCACTTGTGGAGGTGTGAATGCATAATCGAAGTCTGATGTGGCCCAAAAAACACAAAGTCTGGTAAAAATGTAACAGATGTTACAATTTTGCTTTGTTGCTGAAATACAAACAAACTTGACTTGATCTAACTGTTTTATATTAAATGTCAGCTATTAAAATATTAGTTCCACATAGCCTGGTGTGGGGCCCCTTTCAGCAGCTTGAGGCCATCTTCTCCAACCCCAGCCCTGATCAGACCTTCCCAGCATGTCTTGGTAGTGTTTTGGAACTGAGGCAGTCATCAGCATAAATTGATGTTTTCCACTGCCTTCATAAAGAAGCAGCATTACGTCGTAAAGCTCATCAGCCCGCAGCAACCAGCATCTGCACGCCCCCGACTTCCAAAAACTACTTTCCACCTTGCAGCTGATTAACAACACTCTCCTGTTTTCATAATACTATTTAAAGCAAAGAATGAATCAATTTCATATCTAGTGTTTTATTCTTCAATTGCAAGGGGATTTAATATGCCTGAGGATGAAGGGTCGGTGGGCGGACAGGAATGGGCGGAGGGTAGGGAAACCAGGGGGAAAGGAGCAGATAAAAAGTATTTATGGTTGCTTGGGAGTAATGTAGGTTTTGCATCAAACACGTAGCTGAATTTTGAATGCATGTAGAAACCATCACATGGCTTATCAAATGCCACAAAAAAGGTCCAAACAGAAAATAGGTGGAAAAGTGAGGTTTATGCTCAAACATGTGAGCATAAACCTTCACCTTATTAACTCAATAATTCACACCTCTGTCAACAGAAAAAACGTTGTTCCTTTTTATGTTCTGCATTTAAAAAAATTAATGATCAGATCAAATCTAGAACTATATTTCATTTCAGTTTCTGTCTAAGATGGACTTCTTTCAGTTACCCCACACTCTTCAGTTTCTCTTTTTCTCTCCAAATCAGCTGCCTGTATTTCTTTGTAAAGTGTTTTTTTTTCTCTCTTTCTATTGGAGCAAGATTGTGGGGAACAAACACAAACGCTACACAAACAATTTTGTCTTTACCCTCAACAATGTCATTTCTGCAGTTCTCTATGAACATGGACTGAAGACAAAGATGGCGAGCGCTCACAGAAGAAAAAGAGAAGTTATATTGATGGAAAATCATGGTTGAACTTTGCTGACCGAGCTCAGATAAAATAGCTCAATAACCAGTTTTCCCCTCAGATTCCCGCTGTGCTCCCCTTCAGGAACTCTTGACTTGTTGCAGAGTGTGTCTTCAAAATGTGGCACTTCTTTGTTTTAAAGAGACAGCAGCCCAGTAAAACGGGAACAATTTCATGTGTTAATTTAATAGCAAAGGTAATTTTAGATTATTTCATTAATAAACACATAAGTGTGGCTGACAAAACGCACAACACACATAAATTAACCCAAAACTCTAAAACAAAGACAGAAATGTAACAAATAGCCAAAAAAGCAGGTGGCCTGCAAGCTCCAGACCACTAGAGGGAGTCTGGAGCAGGTAATATTAGCAATGTAAACATTCTGCTTTTCTATAATATTGTAAAATACTGTGTAATTCTTTCTTTGTCCAATCTTCTTCTGGACATCCCGTTACATCATCCCATCTTAGGGTCCCATTTATTAGGTGAGCAACTCCCCCTAGTGGTCAGGAGTCCTTCCAGCTCTTTATCGCCCCCTACAAACTGAAGTAAAAACTTCAACTCTGAGAGACTCGTCTAAGCTACAGCATAAAGATAGACCACCAAATACTTGGGCTTTGAAAGAAGAAGAAAATAAAACTAAAAGTGAAAATGATAATTTTTTTGAAACCAAGCATGATTTTTGATACAGTGCAGAAGAGAGATAAATTAATTTCTCCATCAAGATGCCACAGTTTGAAAAGTGTAAAATCTAGTAGAAGTAGAGGAAGCATATAAAAAAACTAGAAAATTCCTGCA
>NW_006800468.1:22175-27164 GCF_000485575.1 Poecilia formosa | reverse complement strand
TTATATATATATATAATATATGCTTCTTCTACTTCTACTAGATTTTACACTTTTCAAACTCTGGCATCTTGATGGAGAAATTAATTTATCTCTCTTTTGCACTGTATCAAAACTCATACTTGGTTTCAAAAAAATTATCATTTTCACTTTCATCCTGGTTTCTGCCTGCGTTCTACCTCACCACCCTCAAACCAAATCATGACACTCCATATATCTTTCATACTTTTTTTTCATTTTTTTACTATGTTTTTTTAAAACATTTATTTTCATATATGAAGAAATACCTTTACATGAAAGTTTTTTGTATGCAGAGTGCATATTTTAGGAAGGAAAATTACATTGTCTTTATACGTTTCACATAGATTATTTAAAATGGCTATTAAAAAAAAATTATATAAAATTAAAATATATTTTTTTATGATTTCATGCCGTTTCCTACAAGTGTACACAATAAAGACATGAATCACAGTTGAAAGTGACAAAACTTAATTTGATCTCTTAATACTAAAACTCTATTTGTTACCATTCCAATAACTTTAACTGCAGTCTGTAAATGAAATACAGAGAAAATGCTCACAAGGATCATTCTTAATTGAATGGACTTTATTCGCAGAGAATTGATTTTACAGTGATCAAAACAGGCAAAAATGCAGAGATAAAATGTTTTCCTTTTTAAGCAGGTATCACCTGGCAACAAATGTTCCTGACCAATTTACTAAAGAATATGTATATTCAATTTAAGGGGATGGTGTAAGAGAGACATTTTTACTTTTGGTGCAAAGCCAAAAGTAAAAATAACTTTGCACAATCATCTTAGCGTTGATTGTGCTGCTAATGCTAGAGGTCTGTATCCCAGGACACCTCTCAAGAGTTGCATCTATGCATGAACACCAAACATGGAAAAGGAATATCCATGCAATTGTTGATCTAAAAGAACCAAATAAAAATCAACAAAAGGAAGATATTTACATAATTTCTATATCACTCTATTTGTCTACTATTCTTTTAAGTTTCTTGACTTAAATCAGTACATAAAAAACACGAGGATAAATGCTAGAGCAAACATGCTTTACTAGCCCACCATGCTTTAAAGCCATGCTTTACTAGACGGTATTAATGATTAGCCCTGCTGCTTGTCTACCATGCAGATCTCACATTGATATGCTGTGCCTCTGACAGTCTAGCGACTGCGTTGCCTTTGAATGGCATATGGTAATGTTTTACTTTACAAATCGTAGCTCTCACTGGACTAAATACTAACATCTTTTATTATAATGAAAAGAGAAGATTTAAATAAAAAAACAGTATTATCTGGTAAGAACGTCATAATATATTATCACACAGTGAAATGTTCATTTTAGATGACAGGACTCTGCCATCTAAAATAAGAGGGTATGAAGCAGCATTTAGGCTAAATGAATGTAAGAATTATTAAATAGTAAATTAAACAAACCTTCTAAAAGTTGATGTTTCTTTACATATTTTGTAACATTGTCTGTGGGTTTGCAAAAGGATATACAGTTATAACTAAATCTGCTTTTTATCAACTTATTATGTCCATGTAACATAATCAGATTGGGTTGTATTTTATATGTATACTTCACATTTATGATGCTACAAGTAACTTGCAATAGTTTAGTTTCATGGATGATTGATTACATTTTTCTACTAAGGATATAGTACGTGAAACGACTGTCATATATTATTCTGATAAGTACCTAAATTATGTGTTTCATTTTGTAAAAATTACTAAGGATCTTATACTTGATAACAGTGTGTTATGCATTAAATGTAAGTTTCAAACAAAATAGATTAAAACCTTATAAGAATGATCTTTTCCATATGGGAACGGTTTAGCGTATCAGAAATGTACCACCATCTATGACTCTAAGTCTGGTAAAAACCAGACCCTCGTTCCACACTTTTCTTCATACAGATGTTCAGGATCCTCTGTTGTTGAGAAATGGTTACTTCCTGGAGGTGTGGCCTGTGGTGACCCGGTCGCTAGTGTTGGTCTGTGCCATATGTCATGTACCGATTTGATGCTATGGAACTGCACTGTAAAAACCATCCTCCAATGCAAATAGAGAAGTGCTGAACTGAATGAGTTGGCTGTTAATGTTAATTGGATGTTTGGAAATGTGGCCAACATGAGCTGAATGCCAAACTGCGTTTGACTAAAGTCAAAAGGGTTGGAGACAACTTTTTATTTCTCTTTCTCACTGTTTGCGTTTTAATGATGTTTTTTTTTAAACTCTTCCTCACATGCTGTTTTTATTATAATTATGTAAAGCACTTTGAAATGCCTTGCTGCTGAAATGTGCTATACAAATAAAATTTGATTGATGATTGATTGATTGAATGGCTTTATTCTCTTCCTCTGCTGCTGTTGTTAAAACTACAGACAGACTTTAATTCTAAAACAGAGCAGAAAATCAACTTCACCATTCACAACTTTTTCTTCTGTTGACTCATGACAATTTTAAATTTCAAAATTTTTCTGAGGAACAGCAATGGCACAGACTGTTGAGAAGACTTAATGTGTTGTTTAGAAACTTCTAGAGACTATTGATTTTTTTCCCCCAGTTTTTGTGGCCTTTACTTGCAGACAGGAAATGGGTAGAGGGAAAAGGAAGGATGACATGAAGACAAGGTTAATAATAGTTTCTGTATATGAGGTGCTACACGAACCTCAGCAGCAAGGATTTCTTTTCAGCAAAACATATTTACAGCACTCCTGACCTAGAGAAATTAAAGTTCATGAGAAACATGTGAATTGTGTTTTTAGTCTGGATTTAATTTGAGAATATCTCATAGGAGGAAAATTATTTACTAGGCTATGATTAGAATGCCTGTCTGGACCAATTCATTGAGTCTGGGACACAGTGGCGTTTTTGTAAACAAGTAGTTGTTTCTCTTTAATAACTGAAATGAAGTTCACTTACTTTGGCCATTATACAAAGTGAACTGAAACAGAAATCTCTGGTCTGATCAAACTTTCAAGCTACTACAACAGAGTAACATATTTTTCAAAATCAAATCAAATTTTATTTGTATAGCACATTTCAGCAGCAAGGCATTTCAAAGTGTTTTACATCATAACAAAAACAAAAGTCATGCAACATAGAATCAACAATCAAAACACTACATTAAGTCAAGTGCCATCATTAAATTTGTAATTGATTACTTTTCAAATACAACTCTAAACAGGTGGGTTTTTAGTCGAGATTTAAAAGTACTCAATATTTCAGCTGTTTTGCAGTTTTCTGGAAGTTTATTCCAAATTTGTGGTGCATAGAAGCTGAATGCTGCTTCTCCTCGTTTGGTTCTGGTTTTGGGGATGCAGAGCAGAACCAGAACAAGAAGATCTGAGGGGTCTAGATGGTTGATACAACAACAGTATATCTTTAATGTATTGTGGTGCTAAGCCGTTAAGTGATTTATAAAGTAACAACAGTGTCTATTCTCTGAGCTGCAGGGAGCCAGACTTTAAAACTGGTGTTATGTGCTCTATGTGTTGCCACAAGGTTAAGTTCGCTGATTTACTCGTGTGTTTTGTTTGAAGAGGAAAAAATAAAAACTTCCGTAGTGCTCCGATGTAAAGATATCAAACAAAAATTTATTCCACAGTTTTTGAGTAATTCTTTTACAAGAGCAATTGGTTCTTCGCTAACCTCCACAAACAAACTATGGTTGAAAAACCGTGTGGCTCTGTAGCTCCTTTTGCAGCGCCTTCCCTTGTATCTGCTATCTCCCTGGTTCTTACACAGCCCACCTCATTTGCATAAAATTGCCACGTGGCCAATTAAGCTATAAAACATACTTCTAATAACACTTATTCACAATAAAACATTATGAAATTAGTTACATGCAATATAATAATTCTACCTAAAAACTCAACAAATACTTATTACATTTCTAATTAAACAAATAATTTTTAACAGTAACTGGATACTTTCTACATTAACTTGGCCTCCATACTCTATCTTCCTGGTTTTAGTGAGAACGCGAGCAGCAGCGTTCTGGATCAGCTGCAGCTGTTTGATTTATTAGTCAGACCTGTGAAGACGCTGTTGCAGTAATCAATGCAGCTGAAGATAAATGCATGGATGAGTTTCTCTAGATCCTGCTGAGACATAAGTACTCTAATCCTGGAGATGTTCTTCAGGTGATAGAAGGCCGACTTTGTGACTGTCTTAATGTGACTCTGAATTGTTCAGGTCAGAGTCCATCACTACTCCCAGGTTTCGGGCCTCATCGCTGGTTTTAGTTGTAATAACTGAAGCTGTGCATTGACTCTAGTTCGCTCCTCTTTAGGCCCAAAAATAACGACTTAAGTTTTGTTTCTGTTCAGCTGGAGAAAATTTTGGCACATCCACACATTTATCTGTTCTAAGCATTTGTTCAGTGATTGGATGGGTTCAGAGTCATCTGGTGACATTGTAATGTAGAGCTGTGTATCATCTACATAATTATGGTTGCTGATCTTATTTCCTGTTATAACCTGAGCTAGTGGGATCATATAAATATTGAATAAGAGGGGTCCTAGGATTGAGCCTTAGGGTACCTCACATGTGACCTTTGACCTCTTTGATGAGAAGTTTCCAATTGAAATCCCAAAAGAAGTCCCTGTTCTTTATGTAAAATTCAAACCAGTTGAGCACTGGACCGGAGAGTCCGACCCAACTCTCCAGTCGATTCAATTGAATGTCATGGTCGACAGTGTCAAAAGCTGCACTGAGGTCCGACAGAACCAGCACTGTGGTTCTTCCACAGTCCGTATTTATGTGGATATCATTGAACACTTTTACAAGGGCCGTCTCCATGCTGTGGTGAGCACGAAAACCAGACTGGAAGGAGTCAAAGTGGTTGGTTATTATTTTTGTGACTTTGAATCAGTAACCATTAAAACCATCATATACTTTGAAACTGGAAACATGGCTATGGCTGTAATAAGCTGCTAAAAGCATTTTTGTTTATTTTTATCTA
>NW_006800468.1:18767-21420 GCF_000485575.1 Poecilia formosa | reverse complement strand
TCACTTTATTTGCTCCATACTACACAAACATGTCACGTCTTTTCACTATTACGCAGATTTATGTCCCACTAACAAGAAAAATGTATTCTGTGCTGGATCACGTCTAGATGATTTAAACAGCTGGATGGCTTTCAACTTCCTAAAACTAAATGAAAGTAAAACTGAAGTCGTATTTTTTGGTAGCACAGCTAAAATCTCCCTGGACCAGTTACACTAAAACAACCATCACTAATCTTGGGGTTGAAGTGGATATTTCAGTTTCAGTCATTGGATCAAGCTGTTGGGAACTGAGGTTTTTGGTTTCTTTGTGGGATATTTTTCTGTTTGCCTGCTGCTTCCCCCTTCATCCACTAGATGACAACTAGAGGTTGCACACCTTGGAGGGCGTGCCTGCTGACTCTGTCTGCACACCTGGGATTCATTACCCAATCATCCTGGAGTATATGGGGAGCAGGCTGCCAGCACTTCAATGCCCCTCCCAAGGACCAGACTCACATTATCACCGTTTCATCATTGTTGAAATAAACTTTATTTATCTGATTATCAGTTCTCCTGGTGGTGTTCTGTATGTGGGTAAAGAAACTGGAACCCAACATGACGCAAGCTTTTCCGATTTGAGGCAATTGACTAAAATAAAACCATTTTTTTCTCAGAAGCACTTTAATTTTATTTATCCCCTTATTACCATGTGCCTTTTATGTATAGGTTAGTGTCTTTTTTTTTTTTCCATAAATCAGCTTTAGAGGGTAAAAAAACTATTTTAGCTTTTCTCCACTAGTTGCTGATACATTTTAGGATTAAATTTAAAACACTTTATTTAGATTTTTTTAACATCCTCCATAGTTTTGTTCTATTTTTACCAGGCGTAAGCTTAGAGAGAACCTCTGATTCCGTGAAAAAACCTTGAATCCCAAAATGTAACGAGGCTACTGAATTGTTACAGTTTAATGACATTTATTGGTTTGTGCCACCAGATGGCACTAATCCTTGTCTTTAGTCCTTTAAGACATCAAAGAAGCCGTTACAATGTAATCTCACTCAGATAGTTTGTAGAAACATTCAGCTATATATACGTGGATACAGAAGGTACATTTAGCTGCTGCTTTTTACCTTGGTGTCTTTATCTTCTGCTGCTGCTATTAGAACAAGCTTGTGTTGACATTTACAAGCAGCTATTTCTCTGAGCGTGCTGGCCGGGATTATAGTGGGATAAATCTCAGGGCCTTTCCAGGTCACCTGACAGCCAGCAAAAGGCCACATTTGTTGCTTCACCTCTCTTAATGAAAAGAAACCAAAGTCAGGCAACTTGTGAACCTGTTGTTTTCTGTTCATCCTCCTGCTCCCCTGGAGTGAAGGAATTACCTTGAAGCAGCAGGAGGGGAGAAAACGCAAGGCAGAAAAACAAGAAAATATAGAAAATATAGATTTATTATTGTGTCTTTGCTTTAGTTTCACAGAGTACTTTTGTCCTTGGTCACTCATATCTAACAGCTCATTTTAGTCTTATATTTAGTTTTTAAAAACTGCTTGAAAATTAATTTTATGAATACAATTTGGAAAGAGTTGAAACTGTGATATGGGGTAAAAATTAGATGTGTAAATATGCATAGGATTTAATAAACTTTGGGTTCTCAGTCCTTTTTGAACTCTGTTTTTTACTTTTGATTATTATTATGTTTTTTATGTTTTATTTTTTGCAAATTCAAATGTGTTAAATGTTTTGGTGTTAGTAGACTATGTGCAAAAGCAGACTTTAACATAGCCATCCAGAATTTAGATTTTTTTTTTTAGAATTTTACTCTAATAGTCACATTCTGATTATGTTACTCTGAGGTGTATATTATTCGTAATTAAAATCAAGTGTTAAAACAAAGTTTTTCCGTATCAAATCTAGAGGTGTTAAAATAGAAACAGTAACTCTTGACTTCTTAACTCTGAACTCTTACAGCTAATAGAGTTAATTCACTGACTCCGTCCCCAGAATCACAGGTTCCCACCAAAGCGAAGCAACAGAAGCCAAGTCATTTCAGAACAATTTGCTTTCCAGATGTCGGAGTTGTTCACCACGCTTAGTAAGTATTTTTTGTCTGAAATGGTTTATATAACTATCATTTTGAGTTTAGACTGACCTGTATGATAGACGTCACATTCGCCACATTGCTCCGTGTTAGCATATTTAGCTTAGCCCACTGAACGTTTGCGGAGTATAAGTGGTGGAGAAAAAAATCGAGCAGGTGAATATTCAGTCTCTGAGCTTTCACCTCACTGAACAAATGTGAGCAAATTGCTGTTTGCTCCTTCAGCAAACAACAATTGGCAAACACCAGGTGGACCTCAGCTAAGCTGGTTACAGGAGCTACTTCTCATTGTAACACTGGTAAGAACATCGGTTAATTGAGGAGCCATGTTGGGATGACTTCCTGATGTTTCAGAAAGAACAGGAGCTTTTAAAGAAACAGAGAGCCCCAAGGTGTTAAATTGTGAAGTTGAATTTAATATTTGATATATGTAGCATTTTGATAACTGATCCCAGATAGCACAGAATGATTGAAACAACATTGAATCAATGTCAGCCAGAAACATTGAATCAACGTTGAACGCTGACATTGAAACAACATTGAATCAATGTCAGCCAGAAACATTGAATCAACGT
>NW_006800468.1:2888-9581 GCF_000485575.1 Poecilia formosa | reverse complement strand
TCCTGTCCCATCACTTTGCTCTGAAGCACCTTGACAGAAAACCGAAAGCCATAGAGAAATTTCGAAAACATTTTACCGGAGCAGGCATTCGTATTAATGTCATGACCAACTTTCATACCAATAGAGCAATTTTTGCGCGCATGAGAGCGATTTCAAAATTATTTTGGGGTCAAAATTCCACCCTTTTTCTCACTCTAAAAAAGCGGCAGTTGGTGTCAGTTACACTCTACGTTTCGGCAGTTGGAAATTTCGCTCGTTTTTAACTTTTTATTTCGCCATTTTTACACAGAACCCCAATAAAAATAATAGCCCGGATGCCGGGATCAAGCCGGACGTTTTGATACCTTTTTTGTGGGGTTTCTTTCAGCGGTACGAGCCGCATTAATGGTGACGGAAGAATAATAAATATTAAAGAGACATTCTATTAGGTGTAGAACAATAGGTGCCTGCCATGCAATGCATGGAGGCAGTGACTGACCTGCTTCGCAGGTCAGTCACTGCTCTCCCTATGCATTGCTATGGGCAGGCCCCAATTAAGCCTTATATTATCTAAAGTATATGTTTTGTATATTGTATAAGTCATATATGATTTACTCTTGAAATGACCACTTTTGCATTTATTTCATACAGTTACAATAGAATGAATTTCTCAAGAATCATAGGAAACTGTGTGTTTGTTAGATATGGAAATCATATGCTCTCCATGTTGTAATCTGTTTTCTGTGTATTTATTTTTAGGTTTTTTTGTTTATTAGTCTGTTCCCCCTCTCTGTTCCTTCCCTGTTGATTGTTCCCAGCTGTGTCTCGTTTCTTTGATTACCCTCCCAGTGTATTTAGTCCCACCTGTTGTCTTTGTCTGTTGTCGGATACTCATTGTGTGTAACCAGCCTGTTTCCCTGTTCCGTTGTGTCTGTTCTGCCGTCGTTCTATGTCCGTGGATTGTCATTAAAAACCATCATTTTCACTTTCATCCTGGTTTCTGCCTGCGTTCTACCTCACCACCCTCAAACCAAATCATGACACTCCATATATCTTTCATACTTTTTTTTCATTTTTTTACTATGTTTTTTTAAAACATTTATTTTCATATATGAAGAAATACCTTTACATGAAAGTTTTTTGTATGCAGAGTGCATATTTTAGGAAGGAAAATTACATTGTCTTTATACGTTTCACATAGATTATTTAAAATGGCTATTAAAAAAAAATTATATAAAATTAAAATATATTTTTTTATGATTTCATGCCGTTTCCTACAAGTGTACACAATAAAGACATGAATCACAGTTGAAAGTGACAAAACTTAATTTGATCTCTTAATACTAAAACTCTATTTGTTACCATTCCAATAACTTTAACTGCAGTCTGTAAATGAAATACAGAGAAAATGCTCACAAGGATCATTCTTAATTGAATGGACTTTATTCGCAGAGAATTGATTCTACAGTGATCAAAACAGGCAAAAATGCAGAGATAAAATGTTTTCCTTTTTAAGCAGGTATAACCTGGCAACAAATGTCCCTGACCAATTTACTAAAGAATATGTATATTCAATTTAAGAGGATGGTGTAAGAGAGACATTTTTACTTTTGGCGCAAAGCCAAAAGTAAAAATGACTTTGCACAATCATCTTAGCGTTGATTGTGCTGCTAATGCTGGAGGTCTGTATCCCAGGCCACCTCTCAAGAGTTGCATCTATGCATGAACACCAAACATGGAAAAGGAATATCCATGCAATTGTTGATCTAAAAGAACCAAATAAAAATCAACAAAAGGAAGATATTTACATAATTTCTATATCACTCTATTTGTCTACTATTTTTTTTAAGTTTCTTGACTTAAATCAGTACATAAAAAACACAAGGATAAATGCTAGAGCAAACATGCTTTACTAGCCCACCATGCTTTAAAGCCATGCTTTACTAGACGGTATTAATGATTAGCCCTGCTGCTTGTCTACCATGCAGATCTCACATTGATATACTGTGTCTCTATGACACAGTAGGCGTTGCCTTTGAATGGCATATGGTAATGTTTTACTTTACAAATTGTAGCTCTCACTGGACTAAATACTAACATATTTTATTATAATGAAAAGAGAAGATTTAAATAAAAAATAGTATTATCTGGTAAGAAAGTCATAATATATTATCACACAGTGAAATGTTCATTTTAGATGACAGGACTCTGCCATCTAAAATAAGAGGCTATGAAGCAGCATTTAGGCTAAATAAATGTAAGAATTATTAAATAGTAAATTAAAAAAACCTTCTAAAAGTTGATGTTTCTTTACATATTTTGTAACATTGTGGGTTTGCAAAAGGATATACAGTTATAACTAAATCTGCTTTTTATCAACTTATTATGTCCATGTAACATAATCAGATTGGGTTGTATTTTATATGTATACTTCACATTTATGATGCTACAAGTAACTTGCAATAGTTTAGTTTCATGGATGATTGATTACATTTTTCTACTAAGGATATAGTACGTGAAACGACTGTCATATATTATTCTGATAAGTACCTAAATTATGTGTTTCATTTTGTAAAAATTACTAAGGATCTTATACTTGATAACAGTATGTTATGCATTAAATGTAAGTTTCAAACAAAATAGATTAAAACCTTATAAGAATTATCTTTTCCATATGGGAACGGTTTAGCGTATCAGAAATGTACCACCATCTATGACTCTAAGTCTGGTAAAAACCAGACCCTCGTTCCACACTTTTCTTCATACAGATGTTCAGGATCCTCTGTTGTTGAGAAATGGTTACTTCCTGGAGGTGTGGCCTGTGGTGACCCGGTCGCTAGTGTTGGTCTGTGCCATATGTCATGTACCGATTTGATGCTATGGAACTGCACTGTAAAAACCATCCTCCAATGCAAATAGAGAAGTGCTGAACTGAATGAGTTGGCTGTTAATGTTAATTGGATGTTTGGAAATGTGGCCAACATGAGCTGAATGCCAAACTGCGTTTGACTAAAGTCAAAAGGGTTGGAGACAACTTTTTATTTCTCTTTCTCACTGTTTGCGTTTTAATGATGTTTTTTTTTAAACTCTTCCTCACATGCTGTTTTTATTATAATTATGTAAAGCACTTTGAAATGCCTTGCTGCTGAAATGTGCTATACAAATAAAATTTGATTGATGATTGATTGATTGAATGGCTTTATTCTCTTCCTCTGCTGCTGTTGTTAAAACTACAGACAGACTTTAATTCTAAAACAGAGCAGAAAATCAACTTCACCATTCACAACTTTTTCTTCTGTTGACTCATGACAATTTTAAATTTCAAAATTTTTCTGAGGAACAGCAATGGCACAGACTGTTGAGAAGACTTAATGTGTTGTTTAGAAACTTCTAGAGACTATTGATTTTTTTCCCCCAGTTTTTGTGGCCTTTACTTGCAGACAGGAAATGGGTAGAGGGAAAAGGAAGGATGACATGAAGACAAGGTTAATAATAGTTTCTGTATATGAGGTGCTACACGAACCTCAGCAGCAAGGATTTCTTTTCAGCAAAACATATTTACAGCACTCCTGACCTAGAGAAATTAAAGTTCATGAGAAACATGTGAATTGTGTTTTTAGTCTGGATTTAATTTGAGAATATCTCATAGGAGGAAAATTATTTACTAGGCTATGATTAGAATGCCTGTCTGGACCAATTCATTGAGTCTGGGACACAGTGGCGTTTTTGTAAACAAGTAGTTGTTTCTCTTTAATAACTGAAATGAAGTTTGACGCGTTCACTTACTTTGGCCATTATACAAAGCAAACTGAAACAGAAATCTCTGGTCTGATCAAACCTTCAAGCTACTACAACAGAGTAACATATTTTTTCAAAATCAAATCAAATTTTATTTGTATAGCACATTTCAGCAGCAAGGCATTTCAAAGTGCTTTACATCATAACAAAAACAAAAGTCAACATAGAATCAACAATCAAAACACTACATTAAGTCAAGTGCCGTGATTACTTTTCAAATACAACTCTAAACAGGTGGGTATTTAGTCAAGATTTAAAGGTACTCAATATTTCAGCTGTTTTGCAGTTTTCTGGAAGTTTATTCCAAATTTGTGGTGCATAGAAGCTGAATGCTGCTTCTCCTCGTTTGGTTCTGGTTTTGGGGATGCAGAGCAGAACCAGAACAAGAAGATCTGAGGGGTCTAGATGGTTGATACAACAACAGTATATCTTTAATGTATTGTGGTGCTAAGCCGTTAAGTGATTAGACACAACAGTGTCTATTCTCTTAGCTGCAGGGAACCAGACTTTAAAACTGGTGTTATGTGCTCTATGTGTTGCCACAAGGTTAAGTTCGCTGATTTACTCGTGTGTTTTGTTTGAAGAGGAAAAAATAAAAACTTCCGTAGTGCTCCGATGTAAAGATATCAAACAAAAATGTATTCCACAGTTTTTGAGTAATTCTTTTACAAGAGCAATTGGTTCTTCGCTAACCTCCACAAACAAACTATGGTTGAAAAACCGTGTGGCTCGGTAGCTCCTTTTGCAGCGCCTTCCCTTGTATCTGCTATCTCCCTGGTTCTTACACAGCCCACCTCATTTGCATAAAATTGCCACGTGGCCAATTAAGCTATAAAACATACTTCTAATAACACTTATTCACAATAAAACATTATGAAATTAGTTACATGCAATATAATAATTCTACCTAAAAACTCAACAAATACTTATTAAATTTCTAATTAAACAAATAATTTTTAACAGTAACTGGATACTTTCTACATTAACGTGGCCTCCATATTCTATCTTCCTGGTTTTAGTGAGAACGCGAGCAGCAGCGTTCTGGATCAGCTGCAGCTGTTTGATTTATTAGTCAGACCTGTGAAGACGCTGTTGCAGTAATCAATGCGGCTGAAGATAAACGCATGGATGGGTTTCTCTAGATCCTGCTGAGACATAAGTACTCTAATCCTGGAGATGTTCTTCAGGTGATAGAAGGCCAACTTTGTGACTGTCTTAATGTGACTCTGAAGGTTCAGGTCAGAGTCCATCATTACTCCCAGGTTTCGGGCCTCATCGCTGGTTTTAGTTGTAATAACTGAAGCTGTGCTCTCTAGTTCATTCCTCTTTAGGGCCAAAAATAACGACTTTTTTGTTTCTGTTCAGCTGGAGAAATTTTGGCACATCCACACATTTATCTGTTCTAAGCATTTGTTCAGTGATTGGATGGATTCAGAGTCATGTGGTGACATTGTAATGTAGAGCTGTGTATCATCTGCATAATTATGGTAGCTGATCTTATTTCCTGTCATAACCTGAGCTAGTGGGATCATATAAATATTGAATAAGAGGGGTCCTAGGATTGAACCTTAGGGTACCTCACATGTGACCTTTGACCTCTTTGATGAGAAGTTTCCAATTGAAATCCCAAAAGGAAGTCCCTGTTCTTTATGTAAGATTCAAACCAGTTGAGCACTGGACCGGAGAGTCCGACCCAACTCTCCAGTTGATTCAATTGAATGTCATGGTCGACAGTGTCAAAAGCTGCACTGAGGTCCAACAGAACCAGCACTGTGGTTCTTTCACAGTCCGTATATATGTGGATATCATTGAACACTTTTACAAGGGCCTTCTCCGTGCTGTGGTGAGCACGAAAACCAGACTGGAAGGAGTCAAAGCGGTTGGTTATTATTTTTGTGACTTTGAATCAGTAACCATTAAAACCATCATATACTTTGAAACTGGAAACATGGCTATGGCTGTAATAAGCTGCTAAAAGCATTTTTGTTTATTTTTATCTATGGATATTTAGTTCTTCAGTATGCTCTCCTTTTATTTGATTTGTTTTCCTCTTTGGAAATGATTGCTTCAGTTTGAATTGTAAAGAGAAACATTGAGCATTTACATTAATTAAATGAGTCACATCTTATTGTTTGCTGATGTCAATACATTACATTTATAGATGGCCTTCACCTTCAAGAATCCTTGAGAAGATTTTTTTATTTTCAGTACCTGGAGCAGCAGAATATTGTTGAAATTGTCCAATCTGGTTTCTACAGCACTGCTTCAGCTGTTTATACCAGATTTAATTACATATTTTTTGCTACTGACTCTGGCGATAGTGTTGATATAACAGCTGTATTTTATATAGTGGATTAGAGAATTTAAATTTCTCAATTGGAGCACTTGGTGGGCCTTTTGCCTAGTTCATACAGCAAGATTTTTGTCCAGATTTTTGTCCCAATTTCTCACCTTTGTCAATCTTTAAAATGCCCTGATTATTGAGATGGCTCTAAAGATAATCTTTAAAAACATTCCTGCTGTGTGTGGCGTGCTAAGATTGATCTAGTTTGCTTGGTAGGATTTCCAGACTGCTCCAGTCTGAAATCGGGGATATTCAACTTGTTGGTTTATCTTGGGCTGATATTGCAGCTTGTGTAGTGTTCCCTGAGGACAAATGATGCCTATGGAATTTGTTGTGTAGCCAATCAGAAACTGTCTTAGTGCATCAGAAAGTCACTAGCACAGACTTTGGAGATGTGATCCAGGCTTAAGGGACAGAGCAGTGAACTGGTTCAGAACTTACTTGGGATACCAAACATAGTTTGACATCCCAAAAGGCTCACTTTTAGCCCCCCCCCCCTCCCCTCTTCTCTTCTCACTTTATTTGCTCCATACTACACAAACATGTCACGTCTTTTCACTATTACGCAGATT
>NW_006800468.1:0-2163 GCF_000485575.1 Poecilia formosa | reverse complement strand
AAAAAACAATTTTAGCTTTTCTCCACTAGTTGCTGATACATTTTAGGATTAAATTTAAAACACTTTATTTAGATTTTTTTTAACATCCTCCATAGTTTTGTTCTATTTTTACCAGGCGTAAGCTTAGAGAGAACCTCTGATTCCGTGAAAAAACCTTGAATCCCAAAATGTAACGAGGCTACTGAATTGTTACAGTTCAATGACATTTATTGGTTTGTGCCACCAGATGGCACTAATCCTCGTCTTTAGTCCTTTAAGACATCAAAGAAGCCGTTACAATGTAATCTCACTCAGATAGTTTGTAGAAACATTCAGCTATATATACATGGATACAGAAGGTACATTTAGCTGCTGCTTTTTACCTTGGTGTCTTTGTCTTCTGCTGCTGCTATTAGAACAAGCTTGTGTTGACATTTACAAGCAGCTATTTCTCTGAGCGTGCTGGCTGGGATTATAGTGGGATAAATCTCAGGGCCTTTCCAGGTCACCTGACAGCCAGCAAAAGGCCACATTTGTTGCTTCACCTCTCTTAATGAAAAGAAACCAAAGTCAGGCAACCTGTGAACCTGTTGTTTTCTGTTCTTCCTCCTGCTCCCCTGGAGTGAAGGAATTACCTTGAAGCAGCAGGAGGGGAGAAAACGCAAGGCAGAAAAACAAGAAAATATAGGAAATATAGATTTATTATTGTGTCTTTGCTTTAGTTTCACAGAGTACTTTTGTCCTTGGTCACTCATATCTAACAGCTCATTTTAGTCTTATATTTAGTTTTTAAAAACTGCTTGAAAATTAATTTTATGAATACAATTTGGAAAGAGTTGAAACTGTGATATGGGGTAAAAATTAGATGTGTAAATATGCATAGGATTTAATAAACTTTGGGTTCTCAGTCCTTTTTGAACTCTGTTTTTTACTTTTGATTATTATTATGTTTTTTATGTTTTATTTTTTGCAAATTCAAATGTGTTAAATGTTTTGGTGTTAGTAGACTATGTGCAAAAGCAGACTTTAACATAGCCATCCAGAATTTAGATTTTTTTTTTTAGAATTTTACTCTAATAGTCACATTCTGATTATGTTACTCTGAGGTGTATATTATTCGTAATTAAAATCAAGTGTTAAAACAAAGTTTTTCCGTATCAAATCTAGAGGTGTTAAAATAGAAACAGTAACTCTTGACTTCTTTACTCTGAACTCTTACAGCTAATAGAGTTAATTCACTGACTCCGTCCCCAGAATCACAGGTTCCCACCAAAGCGAAGCAACAGAAGCCAAGTCATTTCAGAACAATTTGCTTTCCAGATGTTGGAGTTGTTCACCGTGCTTAGTAAGTATTTTTTGTCTGAAATGGTTTATTTAACTATTATTTTGAGTTGAGACTGACCTGTATGATAGACGTCGCATTCGCCACATTGCTCCGTGTTAGCATATTTAGCTTAACCCACTGAACGTTTGCGGAGTATAAGTGTTGGAGAAAAAAATCGAGCAGGTGAATATTCAGTCTCTGAGCTTTCACTTCACTGAACAAATGTGAGCAAATTGCTGTTTGCTCCTTCAGCAAACAGCAATTGGCAAACACCAGGTGGACCTTAGCTGAGCTGGTTACAGGAGCTACTTCTCATTGTAACACTGGTAAGAACGTCGGTTAATTGAGGAGCCATGTTGGGATGACTTCCTGATGTTTCAGAAAGAACAGGAGCTTTTAAAGAAACAGAGAGCCCCGAGGTGTTAAATTGTGAAGTTGAATTTAATATTTGATATATGTAGCATTTTAATAACTGATCCCAGATAGCACAGAATGATTGAAACATTGAGTCAATGTCAGCCAGAAACATTGAATCAACGTTGAACGCTGACATTGAAACAACATTGAAAGTGGTCGGTTACTGGTATGTTGAATCAGCGTTAGGGTTTCAACCATAACTGACATTATATCAATGTTGATTCAACCATCATCTGTATGTCAACTTACATGCATATTTGTGTGGATATTGCATTGAATCAGTTAGGAATCAACGTTGATTCAACCATCATCTGAACGTGGATCTGCATGCAGATTTGTGTTGATTTTATGTTAAATCACTTAAGAATCAATGTTGATTCAACCTTCATCTGAACGTGGATCTGCATGCAGATTTGTGTTGATTTTATGTTAAATCACTTAAG
>NW_006800467.1:237379-289575 GCF_000485575.1 Poecilia formosa | reverse complement strand
AGAAATGTGGCATGAAGCACTTGAGTTATGTCAGCGCAGTAACATTGATACAACTCAACAAAACCCAAAGAGGTCAAGACTGACAGCAAAGGTGCTTCAAGAAAGTGTCATTTCCTCCACCTTGGGGCAGCATGTAGTTCCAGATAACAAACATGCTTTCCGTATGTCTGTCTGTTATCCAGTTCTGGATAACATGATTGGAGAAATAGGGAGAAGATTTTCTAACACAAATTGCAATATTATGCAAGGTGTGCAGGCACTAAATCCATCTAGTCAAACTTTTTTAAAAGATGAGGCTGTTTTCTTATTGGCTACAGCCTATGATTCAAATATTGAGAATCTCAAACATGAGTTGCATCAGGTAAGGGTGCTGTTGGAGAAGAAAAAGAGAAAAAAGGAATGTCCTACCACTCTGATGGAGATGACCCAATGGTTGGACCAATACCAGGACGTTTTTTGCGAGTTGTTCAGGTTATGCAAAATAGCTGTCGTCTTACCAGTGAGCAGTGCATCCTGTGAACGGAGTTTTTCAACTCTCAGAGTCATTAAGACCTATTTGCGGTCAGTTATGACAGAGACAAGACTCTCAAGTTTGGCTGTACTCAGCATTGAATCAAAACGAACAAAATCTTTAGATCTTGATCAATTTGTAAAGCGTTTTGCTATGCAGCATGGAAATCGGCGTATTAAGCTGATATAGAAATGACCTTAACCTTTCATTAATGTGCATTCTCAGGGATTGTTAAAGCTCCTAAAATAATAATACATATATACTTACTAAGCAGTTAACGGTTGGATGGATGATGTATTTTGAGTAAATAATAAAAGTTTCAGTTTATTTTAGTATACATTTTTCTCTACTTGATGCATCTATTCTCACGTTGTTTTAGGAGTGCACAGACGTTAACATGTACATTTTTTTCAGTAGGTTACCTATACAAATGCTTAAGTACTGGACTGTTATGATTTCTGGGTGTTTGATGTTTGATATTTTTTTAATTGCTTTTGTTTCATAAGTTATTCATAGTTTTGCCTTAATTATATTTAAGTTCATGGTTGGCTTTGTTTCTTGTTGGTTTCTTGTTCTCTTGTTCGTTTTTGGTTGCTTTATGATCTTGTCCATTCTGTGTTATCTCGTGTTATGCCCACACTGTCATTTTGGTTTTTGGGCAATAAAACTTCACCTGTATTTCCGCTGCCTGTACTTTGGCTGTTGCCACCCCCTGAAACATCCTTGCCACCCTCTTGCCACCCCACAAATATTTTTCTAGATCCGCCCCTGAACCCAAATGACTTTATTAGCTTTTTTGGGGGGCTGTATCTGACTGATTTGTGCTTACGAAGACCCAGTACAGATAAGGTGTTTGGATGTTTCTATGATACATGCTTAACAAATTCNTAGCTTTGCTAGCATCACGTCCACAGATCTTACCTTTCTTTAAGATTTCCTTCCAAGTGACGCTAAAAGTTGGACGAAGTCCCCACCGTCTGTGAAAGCGAAGCGCTGCTGATTTTACTTGTCGCCATATCTTATGATTTATGCAGCGCTATTATATGACTGACGATCAGACAGACATCTTCTCCCGCTCAGAGGAAACCACTGCGCATGTCTGGAGCTCCGCATGTGAGTAAAGGTGGAGGCGATGGGTGACAATAGACACTAAGTCACGTTATTGCTTGGATTTTACGGCGCCACCTTAAGTCCCTGAACTTCACATTTTAATGGAAAAAAAAAGAGCAACGAGAATTGGATGTACCGAGTAAAGCGACAGTTTTGTAGAAATGTAGCGAAGTAGAAAGTACAGATACTTACTGTTAAATGTAGTGGAGTAAAAGTAGAAAGTACCCATTATTAAATCTACTTAAGTACAGATACACAAAAATTGTACTTAAGTACAGTAACGAAGTACTTGTACTTCGTTACTTCCCACCACTGATATAATGACATTTTTAAGTTTATGCACCATATAGCTAACCCAAATTACTTTATTAGCTTTTTTTGGGGGGCTGTATCTGACTGATTTGTGCTTACGAAGACCCAGTACAGATAAGGTGTTTGGATGTTTCTATGATACATGCTTAACAAATTCATTTATTTAAGACATTTTTTGAAGTCTTCCCTTCTTCTAAGTCATGCTAACACACTTCCTTTTCCTAACTTGATAGAGGTTCAGCAAACAGTAGGAGTGAGTGATGGCTGTGGATAACAGTGTATTGGTTGGGAAGGGATCATAAAGTGGGATTACATCAGTTGCAGTTGTAGGGGGTTGGGTTTGGGTTGAGGGGTGTAATATGATAGTGTCTGTACTGAGGGAAATCGACTGGCGCAGAGGAAAATGAGGAAGAGAAATGAGGAGGTACAATCATGTAACCATTTAGGGATCCAAATGTAATGTTACAGCCGATCCCTCAGCCTTTTGTCATGGCCACTTTCATTTCCAACATGCTGATCCCACTCCAATCACTTTACCAGACGCA
Organism: Poecilia formosa; assembly: GCF_000485575.1. Taxonomy (NCBI): domain Eukaryota; kingdom Metazoa; phylum Chordata; class Actinopteri; order Cyprinodontiformes; family Poeciliidae; genus Poecilia; species Poecilia formosa. The sequence goes on along the minus strand of NW_006800467.1, from coordinate 287,097 downwards.
GAGGAGGCGAGAGAGCAGGCAAGGCCGGTGGAAGAAGCACACCCGGCAGAAGACGTGGCTAAGGTTAATTAACAGTAAAGAGGTTGGGGGGGGTCTGCCTCAGTTCTCGGGAATGGGAATGTTAAAGAAAGTGAGACCAGTCAAAAACGGTACTAGTCTCCAGGCATGCGCCGCTGCTATGGCCCTGAAACGGGGCACATCTTTCTCTGATCAGCTTCCATCCCCGTTCCAATGCTTTCCACATGGACCTTAAACTCTCCCAGCTGGAGCATGAGAAGATGAAAAGATGCCCCATAACCCTATCCGGGGACGGGATCTGTTACAGTGGGAAGCGATAGTCAAATGAATGGGGCGAGGGAATGCTGTCAGATATAGTACACCAGAAAGAAACGGAGCTGAAATTTCATCTTCAACACTTGCCAAAGGAGTGGATGCATTCTCTGGGAAGATCAAGGCCAACACTTTGGCGCTATAGCTTTTCACTACCACTTGTCAACTTGTTCAACACGCAGAATTAAGCACTGCTTATACCGAGGAGAAAAGTTCTGTGAATGTGCCAGAAATGGCTCTGATCCCTGTGAAATGGACAGAGGAAGGTCAAAAGGCGGCATGGAGTCCCAGGTTCTCCAGCTGTGACGTTTCATCTGATGGTGCACAGACAAAGAGAAGTGTCATTTTATAGTTTTTACTCCTTTTGTTTTGTAGGATACTTTGCTACTGTTAACATGCCTTAAACATCCTAGCGAGCTAATTTATGTTGCTGTTCCCCAGGGTTCAAAGCCTAGACCAGCGGCATGGGGAATTTAAAGGTACCGCAACCAATGTAACTCACAGAGAACTCCAAAATATCAGCTAGATTTATTGAAGCAGAAAAATAAATCTTTTTCTGTTTTTCCCTTACGCTTCTTTTGAGCTGCTGTGCGCGTCTTGCATAGCCTCGCAGAATTCAATCCTGGCAACCTGAGAAGCCTGGAGCCCGGCGAACACGGAGGAGTATCAAGACGCTTTTTGTGCATACATATTTTGAGTAGAGATTTAGGTTTGTTAAATTTATTTCACCCTGAGTTCTAACTCAAAGTTTTTCCTTTTTCTGTTTTGACTTGGCAAAGTTTCCGTGACGTTTGGATTTCAAAAGTACATCCCAAAATGAAAGTCAAGAAAGTTTTGGCTGACGCAACAAACCCAGCTGTCCTAAAACCTGGCACCATGTAGTCCTGTAATTATGGGATGTTGCTTTAATAAGAAACTGCCACGGATTTGCAGTGAACTTTCATGATGATGCTATAATTATTCACACCATTTTTGAATTTCATCATGTTATGACAACACATTTTCCAACCAATTGTGGATTTTATGTCATAGGAAAAAACAAATCTATTTGTTTATCACACAAAATCCCCTGAAAAGGCACCTAAGTTTATGGAAGTAGCAAAATAAATTGTAAGATTGTTATGAGAAAATTATTTCAAAACACATTGAGCAAAGTCTGATATGTGGTGATAGCATATACCAAGATGTTAGTAGAAAACAAAATAATAAGAGATAGAGACGAAATTTCAGCTCTTATAAATGTTATAACTTGTCCGGACATTACATCGGAATATTAAATGCTGCTCTCATGCCTTTATCAGTGCTATTCCCTGCAGATTATTTTTGTAAAACAGGCTGATGGTTCGACAAAACATCCACATATAAAAAATTTATGTGGCTGTGTAATCACATAAAGCAAGGCCAGTCCCTGGAAAGTATGATATGAAGCTGTCAGCTTCAAAGCAGATGAATATTGAACAGAAGCTGTATGCATGTTGAAATTCAGAGGAATTGTCTCCTCTGTTTCCTTCTTCTTAAATCGTTTTGTAAAATCAGCTTTTTTGAGCTTTATATCCAAAGTTATGAGCTTCTTAAAGAGAGACAGCCAGTTATCCAATTTCAATGTGTCAAATTACAGTCCGATTTATTCTGAGTAGTCTTTTGGTTTTGCTATGAAATGTGACCCGAAAATACATGATACCGTCCCTTTAAGCAACCGAGTTTTGTCCCTTTCTTTGTGTGTTGAAACCCCTTCCTTCCCCCAAAAAACAAGTGTAAATAAAATACCTGCAGCAAGAAGGAACATATTCCTTCCTTCCATCCAAAGCAGCGAGGTTAAAACTGAGCAGGTTTTTAGAGAACACCACAGATGCCATTACATACTTTCTGTGCAGCTGTGTGTCATTTTGTCTTATTAAAGACAATAGGACCCCATCTGGCACTCGGGAAAAGGAAATGTAGGAAATGGAGAAGCAATGCTAAAGGTTTGGGACTGGAGGCAGGAAAGCAGCATAGTTCAGGTTGGTAGCAGATGTTTGAGTTTCTCTTGAAGGGTAGATGCAGAGGTGTCATTTGGACCAGCAAAGAACATGCAACAGCCCCAGCAAAGACTGAACTTTCTGTGGAAACTGAAGCTAACATCACTCCTTCCCAGAATCCTCACAATAACCTATTCTGCTGTGAATAGCGTCTTTGTGTGGCACACCAGATGCAATATGGCCGACTAGAGGACCCTACAGAAAATATTAATGACTCCATCCACCCTTTCCATGCCATAAGGCAGTATCAGTGGGCTTTAAATTCCCCACCATTCTACATTCCAGGTGAGGTTTAGCACAATAAAATGATTCGACTAGATCTCAAAAGCCAAACAACTAGACAGCTAAAAAGGTTTTTGCTTATGGCTGAACCACAGTTGTGCTTATGCACTCAACATTACTGCATAAATGCATTTGAAGTCTTATACAATTAAATATTTGATTTGATTTTATGTCAAATAAACATAGATATCAATGATGTTCAACGAATCCACCATGGTTTAGAATCGGACAATTTTGTCTTGATTGTTTGTGATTGGTGCTCAGCAAAACTCTCACTATGATTAGGCCATGAACACATCTCTCAACACACAATATGATTTGACATGAGTTCTTTAAAAATCAAATTAGAGACATTTTGGTTGCATGCAGAAATGGAGAGGATCCCCTAATTACTCATTTTCTATTTGGAGTCAAAACTGCTCAGTTCCTCCTTGGAAGTTGTGATGTTGTGATTGCAACTATTAATGTAGATTCACTCATCTTTCACAAATTTTGTGTGGACTTGCAATTTTCACCCGTTATCACGACTTCCTGTTTCACAGTGTCTATTGAAAGGGGAGCCTTCAAGATGTGTGACGCTAATTGTTAACATTTTGCCTTTTGTGTTTGTGTGTCTATGAAAACCATTTTGAGATGTTCTGTAGAATTTGCTTCTACTTTGTAAGCAGTTCATGTTAACCTTGAACGGTCAAATATGGAAATCTTCCTTTGAAGAAATATCAATGTCTGCAGGACATTGATATTTTTTAGTTTTGTATTGAGGGTGCCATGGAAGGTACTTGTTATTGCAAAAAATACAGCTGAAAAGATGTGGAACTTTGACCTTTTTGACTTTTTGAAAAAGGAGCTGCAACATGAGTAATTTTAGGCCACAACAATCACAAAAAAATCATTGCAGCGTCCTGGAGGGACTCACTGCTGTCTCTACCAAGGGACCTATACCACAGATTTTAATTTTATTTATTATAGAATTTTAAAAAGTCCCCAAAAATCAAACAACTAGTCAGAAGCACCATGAAAAATATAACTGAAGAGAATCAATATCTGCCGAAACAGGAATGAAATGTTTTCAGAATTTACAGAAGCACATACTTATGCATGTTGAACCAAATGGTGCACTGCAGTCACTGAGCAGTGCAGCAAAATGTAAAACAAACATGAAAGCCTTCTTTAAAACTGTTCGCTGGTAAAAAAAAAAAAAAATGAAACCTTCACAAACGTTGTCATATTCCACAGGATCTCCTCAGCAAACCGAGCGTCCTCGGCGTTCGCAAACCGGGATTCGGTGAACAGACTTCCCCTCCGCTCATCACGTATCCTCAGAGATAAGACAACATCTCTCACATGGAAAGACACCATCACAAAACGCTACCACCCCACCCCCAATCTGAGCTCATCATCAAACAAACCACTGTTTAGCTACAGCCGAGACCAAAACATCCCAGCAAACCGATGATAAGATGCTGAGCAGTCGAAAAGCTACATTGTGCTCAACAAAGAAGGAGAAGCAGATCAAGGCCAGGATGTGTTGGGGCTTGTTGGCCCTCTGCAGAAGCAGATCGGGGTCCTCAAGTTGTTGTGAAGCAGGGAATCATAATTCAGACCAGTTCACTTCATGTGGGTGACCACTCAGGATGAACCAGAGTTCAGTTCTTATTGGGTTAAAAAAAAACAAAAAAATCCCAGAGTCTCTATTGTCTGAGTTTCCAGCTTGTTGTCTCTACCAGGGAGAGATAGCATCAGGGCAAACCCTCTCTGTGGCTTCCTGGGACCTCAGAGAGCCTGTGGGAGGCAACGCACCTGCGTAGCAGACAATGGTGAACCATCCCTTAGGTTCTGCTGGTCTTTGAAGTGGCGACGGATAGGAGCTCAATACCCTGGGCCTTCTTTTATCACACGCATCACTCTGTGGTTTTCGGTAAGCAGCCTTTGTGTTGGGAGATGGCTTTGAGATGAGAAGACCAGAGCTTTTGAGGATGCTGGAAGGTTTGGCTGACCAGCAGTTCCAAATCAGACAAGGTGCACACACAAAGCCAAAACTGCTAGAACAATTTATAACACTTTAAATTATTAGGCGTATCAACAGGGTGAGAAAGACCTCAATCTTAGTATCAGATCACAGGAGACGGCTATAAAATTCATTATCAATTTTCCTCCTGAGTGTATTTTTAAACTGTAATCTAACTTTTTATGTTGGTTTTGGAGTAATGACACCTTATTTGACAGCTTCTTCAACATGTCCTTTTCTTTTGTTCTGGGGTTGATATGCATATTTCACACGAAACAGAGTGGTCCTCAGGACCCAGAACTATTGTCCTGTTTGAGTGGTATGACAGCTGCAAGATGTATAGAGGCAATTACAAAGTCAGCCTTCTATCACCTTAAGAAACTTTCTAGAAACAAACAATTAATGCCCAAGCAAGATCAAGAGACACTCATTGGATCGCTGAATGACTTAGCAACAAAATACATTAAGGATTTTCAGTTGTCGTATCAAACTTCCAGACTTCTCTGATCTTCTGGTTCAAGTCTGCTTTGCAACCACAGAACCAGAACCAAACATGGCGAAGCAGCGTTCAGTTCTTTGCTCCACTAATCTGAAACAAACTTCCATAAAACACAGAGTTCCTTTAAATCAAGGCTGAAAACTCACCTGCTTAAACCTGCCAATAATTCATACATTAATTAACGTATTTGATGTGTTTAGTGATCATTATTCTTGATGATTTTGATACCACCATTTGACAAAATGTAATATTAATGGCTTGCTTCGTAACTGATAACTGTATTATGTTTTTATTTTGTAAAGAACTTTGAACTGCCTTGTTGCTGAAATGTGCTGTACTAATAAAGTTGACTTCAGGTTTCTAGAAAGGGCATGCAAGGACAAATACGACTTCTGAGGTCTGTAGTTTATTTTTTCCTTCACTTGAAATACATCCGCAGATGTTGTGAATCAAGCAGTCAGAAACGTACAAAGCTACAATATTTTCTTGACTTTCCCAAATTCTTTAAAGATTGTGTCAATATCTGTAAACTTATGAATTTAAGAAATACAGAAAAAAATATTATTTTCAAGACATTTTTTCATTAGTCACCTCAGAATAACACAAGTAGAAAAACTTTCATATTTTGATCTGTCAAGCCTGATTTGGAATATTCTACAATACTGTGCAGAACACAATTCATGAAGTCTTTATTGTTAAAATTTAATTCAATTCGAGTGAATCTAATATATTTCTTCACAGATTAATTGTACAGCTTTAATAGCAAAAAGCTTGCAAGTTTGGAGGTGAAAAAACATTTATGGAGCTAAGAGAATCATGGAAGATCGCACAAGAGCTTAGTTGTTTGTATTAGGACTGAAAGCACAGCACACCAGACACTTCTTACCATGTTCATTCTTTAGCTTCACTCGCTATTAAACAAGAATTTTCAGCGTAAAGTAGCTGCAAAACATGACATCGTTTATTGCAGTTTATTTCCTCATGATTAACTTCATGAAATATTCACTGGCAGCTGATGGATGTACTTTCTCCCATTCTACCTCCTCACATCTCCATCAGTTACCTCTCTTCTTATCCATTTAATCTTTCCACATGTTCACCTCAGCACTCTCATTAGTCCTCTCAGTTTCATTTGGTGTGATGTAAAAAACAAACAAACATTGCTTCGGAGTAAAGACTAGAAGAGGAACAGTGGAGCTTGTGAAGCTAGTCTGTGAATGACAGGTGTTAGACTCAACACCTCACCTCTTTACAAGCGAACAACAAAAGCCAACAGAGTCTAAACCCTGAGGAGTAGACAATGAGGATCAGTGTGATGTTCCAGAGTCATCTCTGTCATTATCACGGAGATAAGAACCTTACAATCCCAGTGCCTGACCCGCTATCTGTCACCGTCTCTTTTCACCCACCGTCTGTAATGACACATCACTGGCGCTGGAAGGGCTTCTGACTGTACGCCAGCGCAGTTTTGCCGCACTTACCCGAGCGTGATGCTTTTAGAGTCACTGGAGACTGAAGCTGTCAAAAGAGGCGCATCCTCTGTCGCGATGACAGACACGGCTGTACAGGACGTCAGACATGAGTAATGGACTCTGTGGAGCCTCCCACGCACGCACACGGGGATTTTTTAGCCTACAAGTTGTTGGCGTTTGACACCATAAGTAGAAAACATAACTGGAGAAAAAAAGTCAGTTTTTACTTAATCTGAATTGAGGTTCTGACAAGTGGTCTTTTACAAATCTTTACAAATCTTTTGAAGCATTGGCCTGCTGGAGATTCTTATACTTGCAAAAAATGTAAAACAGAATTGTATGTTTACTAAAAACAAACAAAGATAATCAATTATTCCTCCATAATCAAAAATATTCTACTATATATATTTTTTTTGTGATCAAATTTTATTATCCTTTGCATCTTGCACACCGTGCTGAATAAGAATATGTATATATATATATATATATATATGTACACAAAGTAGAAAAAAAACACAAATAACAGAAAAGGGATATAAAAAGATAATAAATATATTCTACTATGCAGCTACAGTAGATGTCAGTGATATGAACTTAAGGTTTTATCACAGTATTATGTGGTACTGTTGTGACTATGCTGAAAACCTCTGCTCACTTTATCACTTTCTGTGATATCCCATTAACTGACCTTACAATGTAAAAATAATTTGCGGGTTTTAAAACTTTAAAAGAATAATGGTTTGCCTTGTTTTTCTTAAAGAGTATATAAAGAGATCCACAAAAGCAGAACTTAGTCAAACTTAATCAAATGTATTATAAATCAGGATACAAAAAAACTAAACAGATTGAATTATTTCTTAAACAATAGAATCTTTACTTAGTTCACTTTGATTCACATATTTCTGACAGGAATTGGGGTTTTTAAAAAAAACACTTTGATTCACATATTTCTGACAGGAATTGGGGTTTTTAAAAAAAAATCTGTCGTACAAGATTTACTTGTTCTGCTCCAACATCTGTACTTCCAAGTCCGCCTTAATGAGTCTCGTTTTACATGAGGAAATAATGAGCACAAACCCGGGGTGAAAATGTTTACCAGTCCAGATGAAGCTTAAACAATGAAGACCTGACCTGATTTTATTCCCATTTTATTCCCCACTTTACCTTCTAGTTATTTTCCAACCTGAAGCACAAAAACAGCTCCAACAGACTCAGGGCTCAAGGCCAACAGCAGAGGAAGACACAATCCAACAAAATCTCACCGATACAAAACAAATGACTTTTCCAGCAATAAGAATGAAAGAAAGAAAGCAGAATGGATCCAGAAAACAAATGAAGCACAATATCAGCTTCCCGTGTTGGCTAAGAGATGTTTCACAGAGTCCTATTTGCTCAGAAACTTTCCTTTTAACACGGCGCACCATTCTTCTTCTTCTGCTTGTAACGTGGCAGACCTGCGTGTCACACAATCGCAACAATCTGGTAGAAATTATGCGCCGCCGCTAACAGAAGGCATTATTCACAAAAAGGGTCAGATAAGGACAGCTGGTGATCAACTTGAATATTGTAGGAAGAGCAATCCACGGCCACTCTACGTGAGGCAGAGGAGAAATGCCCAGCCTGGAGAGGCCCTCCACCTTCTCATCTGACCACTGAAAGCCCCCCGATGTCTCTGCCTGGCCCATGATTCCCCATCCACCCACGCCCTGCATGAGCCCATAATGAGTCCACAGGGCTAATGGATACAACACAATTAAAGTCAGAAAGGACTCCTCACTCCAATATGTGCGTGAGTGTTCAAGAGAGCCCTCATTGTGCCGGTGTGTTTCTGTACGCTACCCGGTCAGCCCGACCACATGTGCTGGGTGGAAGTGTATGAAAACAAAGTGAGAAGCTGCCACATACAGCACTGCGACCTACGGCCCGAAGGCCCGGATGGAAGAAAGCAATTCCTGGCTTGCACTTAGCTTCTCTGGCACAGAAAATCTGGCAGGTCGCAAAAAACAACAACATGGAGACCACAAAGACGTGGACAAGATCCAGGATGTCCCATTTTTTGCCTTGAGGTCCTGACAAGTGTAAAAAAAAAAGTACAACCTTTTTCTTCAGCAGAAGTAAGAACTGTAAGGCTTATTTCCACTCCAGAATGCCAGTTTTATTTTATAATAATTTAGAATAACAGCTTCACAGAAGCAATGCTTCCTTCCAGATGTGCTGTGTGAAAGTTATATTTCCTTCACAATGTCAAATTTGTGGTGTCCCTGATATATTCTTCTCATTTTCTCTCTTTTTGTCAAGGCAGGAAGAAAAATTATTCCTGCTACAAAGAAGCGGCATTCATCAAATCTGGAACAAACTTCCAGAAAACTGCGAAACAGCCTAAACGCAGTTCCTGAGTCAAGACTAAAAACCCACCTGCGGAAAGTTGTTTTTGAACCATAAGAAATGGAACATTGACCAACATATTTGATGTGTATTGATGATTTTAACAAGGCCACTTGACAAAATTGTTTTTCACAGCTGTTGACTATATGGACTAAAGGATGTTTTCACAATGTAAAGCGCTTTGAACTGCCATATTTTTTAAATATTCTATAGAAATTAACTTGATTGATTGATCTCTTTTCTTGCCTTTTGCCAATTCTATTATTTCATCATTTTTCATCTCTTTCCTTTTTAAACATCAAGCTGTAAAATGTATTAACTAAAATATGCCTTCTTGTTTAGTAACTGTATAATTTGAATTCACAGAATGAAATTCCAGCAGGTCCATGACATCCTGTACGCAAAAAATAATTTAGACTTTAACAAAGAAGAAGAAAGCAAGTAATTGGCCATAAATCACAGCAAATTGGCCACCGTTTAACCTCTTCCGGTCCCACAGAAGTACAGACACCAGGGAAATGTTCCCTCTCGTCCATTTGCTGAATCCCACCAACAAATAAGCAGCAATCACCAATGGGGAAATGTGATAGTGGAGTGAACACCAGGGTGTGGAGGCCTACTGGGACCAGTTGACCTGTGTTTTCTTTGCACACAGCAGGCTGGGCTGATAGACATCTGTGTCTCTGAGATTTCCCACCATAAGATGGCATTTAAACCTCTGAACGTCAGCACTGGAGTTTCCTCAAGGAGGGCTGGACCCCGATGTCTCCTGGAGCATTTTCTTGATTTATATCTGACATTATGTTGCTGCACTTCCTCTGAGTGTGTTTAAGTGTGTGTTTGTGTGTATGTGATATGAAGGGTGTAATTTTCTTCTTATCTAAACATCCCATTTTGGACCACCAGTGTACTTTTATTGTTTATTTTATGAAGGCTTTATGTCTTTGACTAATAATAGTGAACCATTCATTGTTAGCTAATTTCTTTCAAAACAGGAATCAACAATATGCTAGCCTGGTACAAAACAGTCCCTGGTATTACACTTTGATTCATACAGAGCATACAAATCCTTCCTGGAGGTTTGGACTCTGTGGACGTTTAAAATTTACCCAATTGCTAACTTTTGTCCATGACATATGTAATGTGCCAGTTTGATGCTATGAAGTTTACCAGAAATTGCCTGCACTGTAAACAAGTAATGGTGTTAATTCAATATTTGGAATGTGGATTGAACGGCTTTGTTCACTTCCTCCGCTGCCAAAACTACATATATAATCCTAAAACAAAAGCAGAAAATCAACATAATCAATCACAACTTCTTCTGTTCTTCTGTTGGCCAAGTTGACCAAAGCAACTGAGCTCAATGGAGAACTGAAGGGAGATGAGAATCAAGTAGAATTACGTAGGAAGGCAAAGGCAAAGCTGTAAATTTGCAAGGATAGGTTGTTTTTTTGTTGTTGTTTTTTTTTAGTTTTAGTTCCCCTTTAGATCCGGACAAAAGGAACCAGCACATAAACAATTTAAAAGGCCAATTCAATGCTTACTTAAAAAGAGTTTTGTCCGATGACAAGAAATCTGTCAACAACTTCCTTTTTTATTTAAAAATAAGAGATACTCCAACATTAAACCTGTTCACTAGATGAAACAATACACAATGTTGGGTATATTAGAAAAAGACAAGGATTTAGAAACATGTTTGAGATCTCCTTCTCCTGCAATGCTACTTGAACCGCTGTGAATTCATGACCCACATCTGTAAAGTGGAGGAATGCTGATCTTTATCTAATGCAGAATATGGCCCAAGGAGAGGACAAGTCATCTTGGGACACGGTCCTCTGCCACTCACAGCAAATTTGTCATGCATTGTCTTCAACAACAAGAGGGAGCTTCACAGTGGGTAAGTGTGCTTCAATTGAAGTGGCAATAGAGTTTGAGTCATGTTACATTCTACAAGAAGAGTGACGAAGTATCTGCTGAGAGCACTGGGCAGGGTTACATTAAAGGCATTCCACTGGACCTCAAACACTCGACAGCAAAGGGTCCTGGTCTCTGTTTCTCCCTTCCAGACAGATGCCAGAGTCATTGTTTATCCCAGTCTGCTTTTCAGAGAGAAAACTCGATCCCGCTGGCTACCAATGTCACCACTGGACCCCTGTCCTCCACTGTCATTCAATCCTGTCTCTCCTCCTTTCAGGAATGCACTTCAGTCATTCTTTTGTGCTCTCGTCCTCTCTTTTCTCTGGACCACGGTGCCCTAGGCAGCTCTGGGGGGGCAGTGTGCTGTTTGGTTGCCCCACATCTATTCATCCTCGCTGATGAAACTGGATACGGTGACCTCCTCTGTGTCCAGTAGTCTTTATCCCTAGCTCCTGCCTAGTAAGTGTCAGCAATCAGAAGCTTGTATATGAAAGGGGGCGGGGGGGGGGCTAGAACCATGTGGGAGACAAGCCACGAATACTGGTCAATTATTTCTTTGCTGTAGCAATTCTTGGCAATACAATATTTTTCAGGTTTGAGCAGCAAAGTCCCATATATGTATATGCCCATGGGAAACTTGCCAAGTCATCTCTGCCAAGAGATGATTTGGCATTTTATCCTGCATGCCAGTTATTTGGTGTTGTTCATTTCATTTGATGAATGACGTTTGAAGAAACAGTAGTCTATACAAACTGTATTACTTCAGTAATGTCTCTAGTAAGACATCTAATATCCTCATATTACTAGCTGTTGATTTCACCAACGGACATGAAATCAGCAAGTTACCAGACGTCTGCATTGAGGTGGGCTCAATGCATTGAGGTGGGCTCAATGCAGACGTCTGCCTTACGAGTCCATGCAAAGGTACATTTTTACGTACTCTTTGTCGCACAGGAAACAGAGTTCACATTGAACTGTTTTGTATCTGACACCGAGCTGATAAGGTTGAGAGTTTGCGCGACCATCAGCATCAGCCAAACTGCTAGTTTGTACTGCACGAACAGGTGACTGCCGTGGTGGAATAGAAACGGGGCTAGGCACCCCACTGTCTCGGCAAACTTACTACTTTCCATTTTGATTGTGGGAAATGATGGAATTTATCACAAGAATCGGTATGCTCAACTATGAAATCTTAACCGTTCAAAGACAGTGTGTGTGTTCTCTGTGTTACTCCCAGTGTGGGAACCTTTACCAAATTCTGGTGGCAGAGATCTTGCCACTGTGGAGTCATGGTGGTCATTTGTCGTCATGTGTGTAGATTTCAGATTCTAAGCAAAGATACATGAAATCCTTGGGTGAAGAATCTGAACTTGATTATGATTTTTCTAGATGCAACTGAACTCATCTTTCATACAAATATGGTTACAAATGTTTAAGAAGAAATACACAAACTTTCCAACAGTGTCAGACTTAACACCAATTTCCATTTTACAACAGAGAAATAATAATCGAAACAGAAATGTCCTTACTTGCTCTGTTAAGTTTATATATTCTGAGTCCAATGTTGAAAATGCATATCTCTATCACATATGGAAAATGCTGCTGTGAGGTGAAAAAAAAAAACAACCTTGCCTGCAGGAAGTGTGGCAGATTTGTGATTTTTTTCATTTACATCTGCCAGAACTGTTTATTTTTTTGTTCTCTTCACTGCTTGTTTGTTTCGGAAATATGCCATACTTGCAGCTAAGCAATCCATCATGTTATACAGAGCACAAACATCCAGTGGAAATGGATGAATATCACTGTTCCAACATCTACGATTTATGATAACTAAATTTACAGCAAATGGTAGTGTTTCCCAAGCAGGGCCCCTTTGCATGCATCACTTGCTCAACAGGAAGGTCATCAGCCCATCATTGTAACCATTCCTTCAAGGCCTGTTCAGTTATTTTCACATCTAATTCACATGTAAGATCTTGTTTTCAAGACTAGCACTCTGAGATCAGGCCATTATGTTACTACAGATGCACTGTGATATCAGCAGGTTACCAATAATGGAATACATTTCAGCTTCAACAACCTTAAACCTTAAACAGTCATTGGTTAGACGTAAACCCAAGTATTTCCAGTTGGTTAACGACAATACTTAAGCTCCACCATGATCCATAAATTGAAACTCTTCAGTTGCTACTGCAGGAAAAAGTTAAAAGTTTGAAATTTTCAGAAAGTAAGAAGATATACAAAGCCCACTTGGATTTTTTGCAAAGGCAAGTCACCCGTTTACGTCAGACTACTGCAAACAAGAGCCTTACTTCAGCATGTTCTTCTCAATTTAATCCTAATCATTTTCTTCTTTAACAGTTTTTGGTATGTTGTTGCTACTTTTTTCCAGGTACACACACCATTTGTTTCCCAAAGGAAATCGATTGAAATCAGTGTTGGGGAAGCTTCATAAAACCAGGAAAAGGAACAGATGAATTCATCTGATACCAATAATCCTTAACATGTTACAGCGAAGCAGCTCTCTTTTATTCTGTCGAGCTTTTGAAGATTTAGGATTTAGAAATGTTGGCCGCAGAGTATTGATATTTCAATACATGTCTACATTCTCTAGGGAGCATACACTCTTATAAGTAAACAGTGCTAGACAGATAACTGATAGACCATAATTCTGATCTTTGTATAAAAATAATAAAAATGGAATCAGCCATTAGTCCCTGATCCTTGCATGTCAACTCTTCTCTAGTGCTGAACAAAACTTTCAAAACCATCTGTTAGACTGCTGTCATTTATGTAATCCAACCAAAAGAGTCAGATTTAAAACAGTGACAGAATGTTTGAAAATGCCAAACAGTTCACCCAGCAGTATCTAATTCTAAGCTATTTTAATACACAGTGGCATACCTCAGTGCTGCACCTCGCATCACATAAGAGGAAAAAAGGGGGGAAATTACAACAAGGGTTCTTCAATTCCACAGTAAAACAAACACCTCCCTAATTCACAAGAGATGACAACCCCTTTACACCGCACATTTACCATGTGAACAGCAATTTGTCTGGAAAATCTTCCCCCTTCCTACAGGTTCATTATTGAAATTGTATCCATTAAAAATAACTGAATTACCATCACAACTGGCTCACCATGAGGTTCATTGTTGCCTGTCTTTGAAAAAGCAATCATAGCCATTAAGGCAGAAAAAAAAAGACTGTAAAATTCATGCTTTTTCTTTTGTGTGTGTACAGTTTGCATAAAAATGTTTCTGCTACCAGATGTGTTTGTGTATTAATGCGCTGCTCTTTTTTTTTTCCTTTTAACTGTCATCCTCCTCTGTTCTAATGGAAATCAATTAAGATGGTTTCATAACTCATTTAACTATTCTTTAGAGTACAGAGTTTAGTGTGAAAGTCATTTTAATAACAAGTTTGACATGAACATTACAAGACAGATCTCTGAGTGTCTCTCAGTCAATCACATGTTTCTGTCTATGTGGGCTTCCCAGAGGAAAGTCTTGTAAAAATCCTTGAAACAAATTTGATTCAGCTCAGTCTATATTGTGCCAATTCACAACAGATCTCATCTCAATGCATTTTAAAATAAAAAAGTGAATTTAATCAAATCATACAGACCATTTTCAGGTTAAATACTCACACTCAACATTAATTCTTTTGAATTTGTAGTTTATTTTGTTTTTCTTTTTTTTGCAACCAAAATTAACTACAAAAGTACAAAAAAGACAAAGGTATGAAATGAAAAAAGTAGTTTCTTTTTAATTAACTTCTCTTTTAAGCACCTCACTGATTCTGAAAATAGCTAACTTTAAGTTAGTAACAACTGCCACACTAACAAGTGTTAGTGAGATTCACGAGGCAGCACTAAGGTACTGTCAGAGATCAAAAAATGACTGGACATTTAAGGTTGTGATAAGGTGGCCACCAGCCCAGGTGCTCTCAAAATGAAAATCATTCAAATCCGGTCACACTCCAAAAATATCATCCCAATGCACGGTTAATTTTAAGTTTTGTCTCAATATTTTTCTTGCCCTATGAGCCCTGAACAGCTCATTTAGCAACTACTGAAAGTTCTTCTTCGTGGAACCGAAAATGTCACCTTAATAAGAGCAAAGTTTTCCTGTGCAGCTCTTAGTTTACAATGAATAAACAAGGCTGTTAGCCCTTGAAACATGTGGGTACCGAGGAAACGTCATAAACAATCCATCTCATTTGTGCTCAGTGGCCTGTGATAAGTGTTCCTGCATTAATGTATGTGCTTGTGTGTGTTTATCCTGAAAAAAAAGTGCAGTAAACCCATGACCTGTCTGAAACGGTGGCCCAATTATGACAGTCTCCTTCAGCATGCAGCCTTGCAAAACCAAGCTCCATGAAATTGATTATGGGCACACCTGGACCTCATTTGAGGCCACTTTCTGCTCCCCAGCCTGTGACACCCTGCTGGTCACCGCTGAGTTTCGAGTGGAAAATAGCCCTGTGGATACAAGTATAACAATTACAAAAAATATTAAATACCGGATTCTATTTGTTTTGAGCTGGAAAAACAAAAGCATGTTATTATGTCGGACTATTTTTAAGAGATTAACAAAGCAGGGGGCAAAAAAAATGATCAATTTCATGATCCTGAATATTCCCCCGGATTCCTTGCAATTCCTTTCACGTTGCTTTCATTAGCAACCCTGAGTGTTTTATTCTCCCATTTTGTTTTGTTTTCCATCTTTAAAAGTCTTGCTCTTCCACCTAGGACTGACCTCCTCCATTACCCTCAAGGTCACTGGGAGGGAACAAGGATATTCCTTTGTGAGAAACGGCAATCCTTGACTGCCATTAAATAAACAGAGATGTTTTATGAGCACTGCTGACAGCAAAACTGAATGAGATGACAAATATGACCTTTACGACATTAATGGTTTTTTTTTATTGCTTTGATAAAATATTTTAATTATATCTTAGCAGTTAAAGATGGGGGACAGTTTTCTCGACATAATGTTTTGCTGTGATGACATTTCAGTGGATAATCTTCCTCTATCAAGAAAATGTTTTTGAAGTAAGTTTAAATATTCATGTAAAGAAAAATGGTCTACTGATCAGAATCAGTTTTAAGAATAAACTTAAACTCTGAGCTAAGTACTACCATGTTTCGCTGACAACATTCTTCAGTGTTGATGTTGTTGAGGGAAGAAGACAACCTACATTTCTTGGGAGCTAAACTGTTAATAGTCCTAACTGCCAGTGGTAGCCTACCATTTGTAATTAGGGTGCAAGTGTGGCGCTAATAGCTCAGTTAATTTTTCATTTCGCGCCTAAGTGCTTTTGCTAATTTTGAAAATGCTTAGAGCACTTAGTATCCCCTAAATTAAAATTTTCAAATAATATCTAAAGCGGCAATTTACTTGGCTGTTTAAAAAACTTTCAGCTGAACAAAGTTCGACATGTGTGCTGAAGTTTTGGTTCTGTTAAGAATTCCTAAAGCAGCGAGACATAGTGGTGTTCTTATTGGGAACACGGATAAGTTGTATTTTTCCAAAGAACGTCTTTTTAAAGAAAAAGCAGACAGGAACAAAGTAAAACACTGCAAGATATAAACATAAATAATATATTTAAGGGCGTTGTAGAATATGTAAACTATAGTGTTTAAAATTAAATTAGCACTCGAGGGTTTTAGTCTTTCAAGGACAACTATATGTTCAATTGAAGTAATGCTAATGCTTCCCACCTGGGGTACCCAGGCTTACCCCAGGTGGTAAGCCTGGGGTACAGTAACAATAAATATAGTGTTACTATATTTACTATACTTTACTATTTACTATACTATATTTACTATAGTACAGTAACACTAGTTATAGTGTTACTAGTTATAGTGTTACTGTACTACTTCAGCATTAGCATCAGTGGAACTAATCTTTATGATTACTAATTTAACCCCCCCCCATCACTAATTAAGATAATAGAAGAATGTTTAATATGTATTTTGTGACAGTTTTTTTTTTTTAAATGAACATCTATAAAAAAAATTGAAAATTAAACATTGTTCTTGTAAGTTGCAATTCTCAAATAGAATTATTTGGAATAATAGAAAAAACAGATCCTCAAATTCTAATTGGTGCATTTATTTGTTCCTAAAGGAGGGAACATTTGTCCAACTTTCCTAAAAGGAACCCCGTTGTGTGTTTCATCAGACAGAAAATCTCCAGGGTCGCCCTCCACTCTCAGTCCATCCGTTCTTCCTCCCAGCCAAACTTCCCTTCACCTCTCTCTGGCCGGTAGCTATGCACATCGGCTGATGACGTTACGAGGATACCTTATGGGGATGACAACACACTGCAAACATCTGGCTTTCATCACCGAGTATTTTGAAGGAAAAAACAAATGTTGAGTTATATCTCTCTGGGTACGGCATTTTCACTTTTTTTTTTATTTACTTGCTGTTTTCCCTCGGCAGATTCCAAGGCTTGTCTGAACTCTCCCTCTCTTTCTCTCGGTGATTGTAAATGTGGGGAGAATATAAACTCTTTCTTGCCTGCTGCTCGTGCAGCAAAGCCTCAACTGCAGTATTTAGGTGTCAAATCTTCTCAGCAGGTTTCTACCACGCACAAACACTCTGAACAAAGAATCCCTAGACTAAGAGCAAGTGATTGTCATGCATACGTGTGTAAGGGAAGAATACTCAGCGTAAGAACGCCTTGCCAGGTATTCACAGTAGCTGTTCAGAGTAAGTCTGGGGTGCAGCTGACTCAAAGGTGACCACCCATCTCTTTTCCTGACTGTTGTTTTGCATTCTTCATAATTAGAGGCGCTGAAGCATGCCAAGCATTCTTAATAGAAGTGTTTTACACTAGCAACTGACACCATCACTCAACCCGAAGCCAGTGGTCCTTTGCCAAAAGGTCAAGAACTCCGATTTCTTTTTTTTCTCTCAGTCAAGCTGCCTCCATCCTAGAGATGATAAGAGAGGGGGTTTCATTAGAGTGACAACACCACCCACCCACCCAGCGTTGTTCCCCACCTCCTGTTAAACCCTGCCAACCAACAACAAGGCTGGGTACTAGTTAGAACTAGACATGCTATAATGACAAATGGCTCTTCTGGCTTCTATATCAATGAAGACGAGTGTTAAGCATGAATTATTAAGGGCCAGAGCAGAGCGGAGTATTTCGATATTGAACCGCTCATGAATAATTCCAGCAGCTTCCCCCCACCCACCAAAATAAATTACCTCCTCCATGTTCTGCAGGAGGAGATGCTACGCTTTGTCTCTGGAGGTTCAGGTGGTAGAGAGAGAAAATATACTGTACTGGACATGAAAATTCAATTCACACCGCAGCGATATTTGGGATTGTGAGCGAGGCGAGGCAAGCGACTTGAGCTGAAATGTGTTTGGATGGGCCCGGATTGTATATTCTCTTTGATCCGCTGGTCAAAGATGGGTCCGCCGAGAGACTCACACTGGGATGAGAAGTATAAGGAATGCTAACGGAGGGTGGGGTGGGGGGGAGAGGCGATGATTGGGAGGCGAAGGTTGGGGTTGCATGTCCAATTATCTAGCATGCAAGCAGAGAGGGAAGCCGGCCAATTAGAGGAAAAGGGGGGAGAGAGCGCTGTCAAAGACCCACAGAAACAGACAGACAACCAGACTAAAACACAGCTCTTATAGACCTACAGACAAAATGAGCAGGAGTAAAAATACTGTTTAGAAAAAACACATTTTAAGCAAGAGTTAAAATAAATACTCAATTTACCTGTTAAAAATGAAGAAACACATTTTAACAATAATTTGTAGTCTGTTTTACTCTGAAAAACAATAAAAGAAGCCTCTCTTTTTCTGGTACTCTAGATAGACTTTCACATATGCAACAAAAGAAGAAAGCTTTGCAATTTACCAATTTGGGGAAAAAAATTAAACAATGCAGAACTTTATACTAACAGTGTAAGGTATTGCTTAAAGTTCCTAGAACTGAAATGCTATTTTGTCATTTGATTTGCTGTTGACGATGCTTTATGTACAAAAGAATGAAGGTATATGAGCTTGTGTTCCCCTACACCTTTTTCAGTCTACAGTTTATGTTTTTGTCATTGGCAGTAACATTAATATTGTTTATCTATATATGTACTTGTTTTTGTCTTTTCTTTTTTTCCAGCACTGTGTTGTGACGTATGTATGGGAAGGATAAAATGACCAAAAAAAAAAAATTAATACAATTTACAAATCCTGATGTCTGTTTCATACTAACTAGTAAATAGGCATGAATGATATAGATTTAAAATTTTATAGCTATTTTGTGGTATTTATTAAGATAAAAGTGCTTATAAAGCATTTGCAATTTCAACTTCAATAACAAAGCTTCACAAGAACAAATCTATGCTCTCAAAAAAAAAAACTCATTTTGAAAAAGGTTCATTTGGGTACCAGCTACATAAAAACTGTGTACTTTTTATTGCTACACACGGTTACTGTTTTTCATTGATATAAGTCGATGCTTTATTGGAGAAAATAGTAAATGCAACAACATTTGTTGTTGTTGTTGCAACAAGAACAACAACATTCCTAGTTTTGGGGGGTTTCAAGTTATCAATAATTAAAATTTATTGTTGTGATTAAATAAAAACCCAAGTAATTTTTCACTGTAAAGTTTAACAATATAATAAATGCTACTTTTATCCCCAATACTATATCTACTACTAGACTTCATCAAGCAGGAAATTGGTGATTTTTTGGTGCATCCAGGGTTAAAAACAAAGACCCTAATGCAGTCATTCATTAAAACCCTCCAGAGGAGAGAAAATAATTATGGCAACTCAGAATTACCCACCATTACTTGTAAATTACGGACACCGATGACTCACTGACTTTCAGAGCATAACTTGTTGCTTAACCAAACAGTATTTAAGCTGTTTAAAAGCTCCTCAAGTTTTAGATATTTAAACATGTCTGGTTTTGTATTTGTAGATTCAGTTTACTTAGCGTCTTGGCAAATGTGGAATTCATTAGACAACCACTTAACCTGCATGTACTGAGAAAGATTTATTTAGTGAATGCTTACCATACACTCATAATTTTAAAGAGCGTAATAAAAGTTAGTTCAACTAACTTAGGCTTTCAACCAAAAAAAAGAAAAAAAACCTACTAAAGAAAATCACGTAAAACCATGGTATTTATAACACCTCACTTCTCGGAAGACCTTAAATTCCAGCAATCACTGGCAATGTTTATAGGAACCCATAGACCTTTGCTCTAGCTTTAAACTTGTTTAATTTGGTAGCTCTGTCTCTCGTCTTTACGTCCTTTCAATGCAGAATGATCATTCAATCACTTCAGGAATGTCTGGTGACTTCTCAATGTCTCATTTAAGTTTCGGTAAATTGAGGGGTTTTGAAGCAAACAGTATGACACTCGGCGGCCAAGTCAAGTCCTAACAGTGGATCCTGTCGTTTCAGACCAGCTGTATAATTTCTGACACCACAGGAATGAAGCCGCAACTCCAAACTTGAGACAATGAACACTCAAAGAAAAAAAGAAAAAAAGGAAAAGCCCGGAAGCTGCTCTATCACACCAAGTGATGACGGAAAACGGTCTTTGCTGCAATCAAGAGCATGGCATTTTGCGTCTAAAGGCACCTGCATGGCAGATTATCATCTGCTTCCGAGACCAAAGGACATGCCCAATCATCATCAAAGCGACTGAAACCATTTCTGTCTAGCAGGAATGCTTCTGAAAGATACAGAGAAAACATTTAGAGGGCTACTCACAGGATATTAAAGACTATAGCACTCCAGCTTTACAGCTGGCTCCCAGTACAAAGACCCTCGTAAGCCAATAATTAGCCACAGGCCCACTTCACACGCTCGCCTTGACTTTTGACCTCTTTTACTCACCACTACTTCCTGCAAGCATATTTAACGTCCCGGTCTAAATGGCCCTTTGATCAAGGAGAACGGCAGATGTTTAATACTTGCACAGCCATTAGTAGTTCTTTGTGCTTTAATACATCATAATTTGGAGTTAAGCAGACAAAGGTCAAAAGGGCGCCGAGGCTGATCTATCGGAGGGCTCTCGGTGCTTCATCAGTCTTTACGAGAACCTGCAATGAGAGACCAGTGTGCCTGCTGCCCTGAGACCATTTAAAATTTAGTCACAGTAAGTCTGGTAAGGAAATCATGATGATGGAAAAGAAAGAGAAATTAGTAAAATGTAGGTTAAGCACAAACATTGTCATTGCAGTAATCAGGAAGAATGTCACTAAAGAAAATTTTCTTAATATAGGGTGGCCATAGTTGCAAAATCTTTGTTGTGAAAGAAACAAAAAAAAAAAAGAAAAAAAAAGAAAGAAAATTATATCTCACTGTAAATATCTAAGATTTTATCATTGCTAAAGTCACAATGTAACAGGACTACATATTGTAGGAATTACTACGGTAATATTTCCATATTACCATATGGTCCAAAAGTGGTTATCTTAAACAGAAAGCAAAATAACCATTTATTTAACCAAATGAGCAAGCTACATCATTATCAAACTGATCACGATTCTCTAAAGCCGATTGCCATGGCATACCAAAGAGCAGTTTCAGAACTATCTGAAATAAAAGTCCATGATTATAATATGATGCTTTTTCTGCTTTATTGGCCAGTTGCAATAACAAGAAAGAAAACTTTTATATGGTCTCTCAATGCATGTTGTATTTGGAAATGTCTGTCACAATTAGGAAATCTCACAGTTGAAGGGATCAATGGTTAGTTGTAACAATAGATTTTATCTGAGAAACAATTATTATAGCAAAAATACTATAGGCTGGTTCATTTCTGAACTTTTTTTTTGTAAATTTAAATAAAATATTGCCATACAGACATCACAATGTTGCTAATGCTGCAGTCTCTTGGTAATTGACGTGTGAGATGCTACAAAGCAGCTCTGTCTAGCCAAAACAGTCATTTTTGCAGGTTGACTAATGTTTGGCTCTTTCAATTCAAACAGGAGCACATTGAAATAGATAATTATGTAGAAATGATGTAATGAGGAAGACCAAATGGATGAAGAGGAGAGAGTTGGCCCAAATAGCTAGTGCTTGTGCGGCTGCTGCTCGGAAATTCCAACGCGTTAAAAGAGAGAGTGTTTCGTTAGCATTGTTAGCATTTCTCAAATGAATTCAATTTATAAACATGCTTTATTGTCACTTTCAGCAACCACTCTTCCAATTCATTTCAAATTACTATATTAGCAAGAGGTAAACCCATCAGCTCCTGTTAATGGTATTAGGTCTAACTAAAAGTAATAGTAGATCACATGCAGACATTGTGAAAACTGGCAAATGAAAACTTTAACATTAGCTTTAACTGTAGGTACAGTAGAATAAGTAAAGCTAATATTTTAACTTCATTTTTGAAAGTTTGTTTTATGTGTAGAATTACTTTAACTGCTAATTTTACACAATATAAAAGACATGCGACCACCTTCCAAATGCAGCTTCACATGTTCTGTAGAACTGCCTTCTTCTAATACTTCCTCTACATCTATTGTCCATGTCATCTGTGCTATAACAAGATAACATGATTTTTTTACATACCAGAAGCCATTAAACCGAATGTATTTATTCTTAATAGTGTGAATAATGTAATAAAAAAGTACCATTAATGAACACTTTCCATTTTAAGCCACCCATATAAAGACTTGAATTATTGCAGGGCCACAGATGGGTCCTTGGTAAATTATTAGAGGAGCACAGTTTGTTTAGTGTGTTGATGTGGATATCAAATGAAGACATCAATAAAAATTGGTGCAAACTCTGAAAGCTCATTAAGTATAAATCAATCTGATGCTATGCTGTAATAAATAGCCACATAGCATTCACCCAGCCATTCATCATCCTATGCCACTTGATTTATGCAGAAACAAATAGCTCTGATAACCCTGCCTTCTTCCCTGGAACTCAAAGGACACTATACTATCAAGAAGATGTATTATCAGAGGAAGGAGAATAGGAAAAACTGCGGTATGCCATCTGGACGGAGAATGTTATAGCCGAGCGTTTGTGGTGTGCAGTCTGGAGCTCAAGGAAGAGCTTGGGCATTTTGTCTTTTTGATTGTAATCTGTGGGTGACCACAATCAATAATTACTTTTTCTTTCCTGAGCAATAGAGGACAACAGTGGGTGACAGAAATTATTTTCGATGGAGTGTCTTTGTGTGTGTGTGCACAATCACAATGCAGAATTTAACACCCTAACAGGAAGGAGGGGAATAACCTCACTGCCTTTTGTCTGGCTAAAAGAAATGAAAGATGATAGCAGCTGAAGTTCTTATTCATGTCATTCCTATGAGATTACACAGAAATGTTTTGGTTTTTTGCCTTTAAAAGTATTACAAAAAAGTAAATCAAATTTGTCTTTTTGTTTTTCAAAGCAGGTTCGGTATTTATTTATTTATTTATTTGGTTTTTTGCCTTTAAAAGTATTACAAAAAAGTAAATCAAATTTGTCTTTTTGTTTTTCAAAGCAGGTTCGGTATTTATTTATTTATTTATTTATTTATTTATTTATTTTACAAAAAACTGAGAAATAAATACTTTGATTACATGACAGGACAACAAGGATTCCACAGCCAGACCACAGAACAAAGTGTGGGTCGTGTTTATGAGCATAGAGTTTGTCATGAAAAAAATGTCTTTTTTACTTAAAATTAACCTTATCCTTGTGTCTGAGCCAAAAGAATGAATATCTGACTGCATCCTAGTATTTATATTTTTCCTCCATCTTCTACATGAGAACTACTAAGTTAAAGTTACTTTTTATGGTGAACTAATGTGAGGAAACCAACCACAGATGGAATTACCAAGTTTACATTAATTGACCAGGGATCCTCAGGATGATGTTTTAATATTTTAATTACATGTGGAGAAAAGTTTGACTTTCACAATCACTGAATGGTTTCCTGATATATTAGTATAAATGTTCAACTAACAGGAGATAAGGGAGACATGACAACTGTAGACGTTTAAGTAGAAATGCAGGTTAGAACGGTTTTTCACTTTGTTGAGAAACCTTGCAAGCAGACAAGGCTCACTGTAGCCCTTCTCCATCCCTTCATAAGATACCCATTGTAAGGGCAAACATTCACACCTGACAAACATACCAGAGTTTGTTTCCTTTATTGGTCCAGACTTAACCAAACCATCGACAGCAAACATATGTCTCTTTGGACTTCCCAAGCTACTGCTGCTGGGCAACACAGTAGAAATTAGCCCTTCTGTGTTGCTAACGCTACTACTGCATGTAGGGATTGTCCTGCAATCGTACCTGATCAGCTGTTTTCTGCTTAGCATTGCTGATGCCTTTTTGTTGTGGGTCAGAACATGACCCACAACAAACTACATGGCCCACAGAAAACTACATTGCTTTTGACCTTCAAAGTGTTGATGCAGTTGTAATATATGTGGCGTAAATGTGCACAACTGAAATGCAGCAAGCAGGAATTTGCAAAGTTTGCTCTTTCCAGGCCTGTGCTCCGTCCCGCTCGCGTCGTTTCCGTCCAATTGGAGTGATGATCGTCACACCCGGGTTTGTTTACAAGGCACCATTCACTTGTAAAAAAAAAAAGCGCAATGAGAAAGCAAACCACACCAAGCACATAAAATAAAGTCTGCTTTTCCTCCGAACCAAACAGACGGACCAAAGATACTTCCTGGAGTATTTCATGCGTGGATGATTGATATCTGGAGATAAAACCATCTTTTGGGCGAGTTCTTGGCTGTCTTGTGCTCACTCTTTATATCTATCTTTAAGATATTTTGGGGGAAAAAATACATATAGCTGAATAAAATAAATGTAAAATAGAACTATCAAGAGTTATGAGCCTGACTGCAACTGAAACAGATAAGTTATATATATAAAAAAAGCCTTTTTTCAAAAGCTTGATTTGAGGCATCATACTAAACCACAAATTAATTACATAAGAGATTATAGTTACTGAAGCTCTTACTTACTCCAAGGCTGATACAAAAGCTAACCCCCACTGCCTTTTTGTTGTCAGTTTTGTGTACTCAGATTTTTTTTCAATCCTACTTACTGCAAGTTTTAACAAGCTATGCAAAACTACAAGAGCGATCAGATGTGTGTCAGGGGAACACAGTAATGGCAAACACAGTAGCTGATTGGATTTTCTTTTTTTTTTTCTTTTTTGCAAACTTAGCCCTGAATCTAGTTAAATGTCCTCAAGCAGAGCTAGACACAAACACACCCTGGCTTCTCTATGAATAGCATAAAAAACAGTAAAGAACCTACCATGAAAAAGCAACTTTAGCTAATGAAACCTGTGGTTATTGTGTCGCACAAAAAAACATCCCGACTAGCAAGCGCCTGGCTCACTTTCAACAGCATTCAAACATTAGTTCATGCCCTAACATCAAAGCCAACCATATTTAGGAAATTTTTAAGAGAACGTTTGGCCACCAAGAGTGGAAAAGAACATACACAGCGACTCTAAGTGAACTCTCGTCTTCAGACAAGGACATAAACTTTGGAGGAGCAGCCGTGAGCTTCCAATGCTCACTTTAATTCAAAACTGCACGTACAGCATGCTGGATCTGCCTTGTAATTAATAAAGTAGTCATTATCTACATAGTAATTATGCCCTACTGCTCCATAAGTGGGAAGCCACGCCTGCATCAAGTGTGGATCTTATTCAAGTGTGTGAGGGAATGCTCTTCCAGTCCTCAGAGCATTAACTGCTGCTTTTCATGTAATGAGGCTCATGCTATGCAACTGTTTGCAGTGAACAGAACAGAGACGGGTGTAAATAGGACTCGCTTGCAGCTGCGTCTTCTTGCCTCACTGAGAGTGCAGTGGAGAGTAAAGAGAATGCTAACTTAAGACCAGAGGCAGAGAGGGAAATGTGGACGTCTGGCAAAAAAAATAAGTTCCTGAAGGCAGCATAGAAAAGGAGAAGAAGCGAGGAAAACTAAATGGCGCAAAGCACACCGGAAACCCACCTCCATTCCAGGTAATGACATACCAAAGCTTTAAAATAAGTAGGCACAGACAAGCTGCAGAAAGACAAGCGAGTTAAAGAAAGAGAGAGGGAGAAGACAAATGAAATACTCACAGACAGGTACTGTTTCCCCCCCAACCCTCAAGAAAAAAAAAAGTTCCTCAAAGTTACCCTTGAAAAAGAAATGTTCAAAAGAAGGTGGTGGAGGGGCATCACCAAATGTCTGGGGCTCTTTTATTGTAAACCTAATTATCACCAACATATCTGGCGGAGAATGAAGCCTCAAAGAGGTGTTTTGTTAGAGAAGATATATAAAAGATGAAAAGACAGTGGGAGAGGAGAGACACTCGCTTTGATGCGAGTACATTTGTGTTAGTTGCAGACTTCTCTTCGTGCGTTGTATTTTCAGTCTCCTCTCCCTCGTTCCTTCGATGTGACTTAAGAGTTTTCAGAATCGCCGAAATTTCTGTCAGAAGGAGGGCTGCTTTGTAGAGCACCCCCATCCCGAAGGAAACATCTGATGGCAACGCTTTAATTCCTCCAAAAACTATGCAAAAAACAAAAAAAAACTAAACATCTGCCACTTTGAATACATTCACAGAGATTCAGCAATTGAACATATTGAAAAGGTGAACTGAATAATAAAACCAAGAATGTGGCTTTAATTTGTAGGAGAATGTTTGCAGTAGCTGTTTAACATGCTATGTGTTTAAGTATTGTCCTTTTATGATTTTGTTTCATTTTTAATTTTACTTTATTCCTTTTATGTGTTTAGAAACTCAGAAACATTATAATACAATAATTAATATTACAATAGTAATAATACTAATTATTACTATTATTAGCAGTAGTAGTATTACTGAGCAGTACTATGGTTTCAAGTTGAGCCACTAAAGAAGATGTAGATGAGCTCACTTAACATATTTAATGAGCATTAACAGAAACCTTGTTGGGCTCGGCCTCTTTTCTGAGTGGTTGTTTCCCAGTAAGCTTCATAACATCAAATTGGTGCATTACATTTATCACGGCCAAATGTTACCGATGGGTTAAATTTTAAACTTTAACAGACTCCACGCCTCCAACAAGTAATCGTTTCTCAATAGTCGAGAATCTGGACCCTCTGTATGAAGCAAAGCTGTTTTTAACCACACTAGGAATCCACCAGTCTCTCTAAAAATCAAAACCGTTTCCTGAGTGTTGCTAGTTTGCGCTAACAACGCTACTCTTTGCTGTGTAAGCTGTGAAGAAGATCCGATGTTAGGTTATTTTCAGCATTAAAGATAAACTCAGAGGAAGTAGAACTCTCTAAGAACCTTCGAAGAAGAAGGTCGTATTTTCTACAGACGAATGACTTCAAGGTGCTAAAAAAATGAAATATACGTTTGAGTGTGTATTTTTAATTGTTTTCAAATAAAAATCTGGATAAGCAAAGACTGGTGGATCAAACTATACATAAAATAAACAAATCATCCAAATTTAGAAATAAGAACCGCAAATAAGAGATTGAAAATTTCTCCTGTATCGTTTCACTTCTCTGTTAAACAACATTACTCACACCTTTACTGCTGCATACCTGTACTGGCATATCAAACTCAAATGTGTCTTAAACACCCTTTATATAATAATTCTCGACAGCTGACATGTTGGAGTCAAGCCATGCCACATCGAGGCGAGAAGATAAACGTGACAGGGCTTGCAGGGGATCACTGCTAACATATACTGAGTTTATTAGGGGTCTGTCTGGCATGAAAGCGAGTACATGGCCAAGTGATCTCCCTTGTTCCAGGTGAAAGCTTTTCCATTGAGTTTCATTACAACTGCAGCTGACATGCTCCCACATAGGGTGACAGAAAAGATGAGTGGGCAACCCAGGTAGGAAAAAAGGAGGCACACTTGAGTCAGTCATTTAAAGTTTTAGTGCAATATAATGGTTAAAAAAAATAAAAAAACAGTTGGCAGAGTAGAGTAAAGGTAGCAGGGAACTACTTTACTACTACTTTACTCATGGTTACAATGAGTAAAGTAGTGCTTCCTCACTCTATCTGAAACTTAATTTCTGAATAACTCAGTGACTGTTGAGTAATTACCAGCTCAGTTTAAATAAGTAACACATTTCAACAATAGCCAGGGGCAACTTTTAATATGGGCCATATGGGCAGATGCCCAGGGCAGCGGGGAGTACACACAGCAGTTAAAAATAATCTGTTAATTGTGGCTTGAACAGGTTTTCTTTTGCTTTTATGGATGTGCCATCACATTTCAAATGTATTGGTGTCTTGTTGTTTTGATTAGGCATTCCCAGGTTCCTGTTAAGAATAGGAAGACTAGTTTAGGTGGTTTGTGAGAGAATGCATTGCATTTTGTTGCACTTCAGAGTTTCATTCTATCAATTCAAAGTGGCTAGGAGACGGCATAACAGAGGGTTGGCCAGGGTGCCAACTGTAACAGACGCAACTCTGGTGAAAGCTGTCAGAAATACAGAGAGCACGACTGCAGAGAAAGAAACTATATTTCCATTTAAAAAGGAAAGTAGACTATTGTAACTAAGTAGTAACTAGTAGTAGTAACTATAGTAATATCTAGTTACTACTAAAGTAGTAACTAGATACATCCCAGTAACTAGATATTACTGGGATGTTCTGATTTTTGTCTTATTCAACCAGTAATCTTCTGGTCAGAACCAGAAAAATCTGATGATCTTCCAATCAGTCAGCAGGAACTTCCACTGGTATCACTAAGGGCTGAGCGATAAAACAATAACAATGCAATAGATATACGTGATAAATATCAATAGAAAATACATCTGATAGAATGTTAATAATTTTGCTGGACTTCAATCCAGAACTACAGAATTCTGGGGGATGTAGGCAGAGGAAAGGTTTTAACCATTCAACTTCTCATGGCATAGCTAAGCAAAGTTGGTGGCATCAACTAACTTGATCACTTTGGTAAGTTTGTTAGCAGCAGGAGTTTGAAGTTGTAGTCGGGCATACTTCACTCAGCATTGAGTCCGCACAGACACAAGGCAGACTCAGTGCAGAAGAATGACGGACTTCTTAAAAGTCATTTTTTAGGAAGAACTGACTTGTATAAGAAAAAAATGGTTGGCAGGAAACAAAAATCACATCAAAATGTTCTGATGTGACACTAAGTTGGTAACTCTGTGTGCACTGCTAGACGCCCAACTAACTCATCAAACTTGCAAGTATCCATTTGGATTGTGGGAAATGAAGGAATTTGCTACAACAAAATGTAGGCAATCGGTGGCCTGGAGTGTGAAATCTCAACCGTTTGCAGACAGTGTGCACTGAGTCAGTGAATTCCACAGAATATACACAATACGCCTGAGTTTGTGGGAGCAGTTTTATATTCGCCACCGTGCCTCATGACTTCTTAAAATAAAAATGAACAGGTTGGAGTGAAAGGAGAAAATGAGTAAACGGCTCAAGAGGATAAAAGAGGAAAGGTCACACCATCAGTTTGGAAGTAATTTTGATATTCGACTGACATAAAATACTTATGTCACGATACATTTTTCAGCCATAATCGCCCTGCCCTCATCATCGCTGAATGCAGAAACTTAAATAGAAATGTCTCATGTCATGACATGGAAAGGATTCATTCATGCGTCAGGAGAGAGAGAAAGATTTCAAGCAGAGAAAAGGAAACAGAACAGCTCATCACAGACATCTGTTATACAGCAAATTTGTTCTTTTTCATCATTTTGGCCTATTAATTTTAGACACTGATGATAACTGATCATTATATGCTACAAATAAAGATAGAGGTGATCACAAAGTCACTCTCCACAGCCTATTGATTACACAGCAGAACAGCAGGAAAAAAGGATTGTTCCACTGTTTACAACCTCTCACATCACTTACAGTAATGTGTGTTTTGTATGCCCAGGAGACTTGATTTCACTAAAACATTACAGCCCAAAATAACACGAGGACGTTGGACGATGAAGAATCTCAAGGATCCCTGCGATGATGGATGAAGAGAGACTACTGTGGCGGAGCACTGCAGCTTTGCAGCCAACTGCAACAAGGAGGAACCAATTAGTTACCAGGAACAACAATCCTTCACACATTACCTGAAGATGGTGATTAAGTATCTTTCAACATGCTCCATTTTATCTGGGAGTGTGTGTACGGCGTTCTAAGTGTGTTTGTGGACGTGTGAGTTGTTGGAGCAGAGGGTGGGTGGTGGGGTCCGCCGTTCTGACTTTGAGGCATGGTGATGAAGTGCGGCAAACATCTCCACCTAAACACAACAAAACAAACAGGGTGACCTCGCTCTAACCCCAGCTGTGTCCATCCATCACCCAGCAGCACACACCACCAAGGCCCATATCTCTGCGCTGTCGACATTGGGCCAACCCCGCAGAGAGATTCATGCTGCTTCCCTCCATTAAAACCTCACACACATTTCACACCCTGAACAGTTCAGCAGATACAACACAGACATTCTCCATCGTAGAGGAAGCACTTTTGTCGAAATATTTTATTTAGGAATATGGTATTCAAGATTTGTTGATGGAAAGGGCTTCTACTTGAATAGGTTTCTTCTATAGAGTTTGAAAAGAAAGTGTGAAAAAGACATTAGTAAAAACTTTTCCTAGTTCCATGATGGTATTTTTAACATCCGACATCCTTTTTGAATGACAAAAGAATTTGAGAGAAACCTTGCCAACTGCTACTACTCTATAACCTCTTGACTTTATTCTCAATTTCTGGTTATTACTTCTTCAAGGTATGGATGTGGGAAAGGGTACTTGGAAGACAGCAGTCAGACAGACAGAAGATAAGGACTTGGAGAGCGAGACGTGCTCAGAAAGGCAGAGGAAATCCCTATCATTTCTAGAAGCCCTGCAGACGTATGTTCAAGCTCAAGTCTCGACCCCCTATCTCCCTCTCAGTTTTCTTGGCAGTAGTTTAAGGTTCACATGGAGGTGAGGGCCCTTGCCTCCTCACCCTCTCCCGTGACCCCTATGCACCGTTCTGTGTCTCAGTGGAACAGACTCCCTCAGGGACTAACCCCTTCCGTTACAAACAAAAATCACACCCGTGTTGTGTTTACGTGCTCGGCAGGTGCTCCGTGGCACATGCACATGTACACATTGGCCAAGGAAAACCAACAGGGTTTCCAGAGCAAAAACCACAGTGGTCACACAGGCATTGTTTGTAATCCATGGATAAAACCAGACACGCTGTTTCCACCATGCGCCGTTTCTAATTTTTTAAAACCGCACTTACCAACAACAGGGGAAAGTAGGGAAAGTAATGCAAAAGATCTTGGCTTTGGATTCAAAATCTAGGTACATTCTGCGCCTCGTTGTTCCTAAGTGAAGCTGGGGGATTTAGACAGTGCTCTTTGTGCCAGAACCTTTAAGAAGAGGTAATTATTGTAATTTGATCTTGAATAGAGAAACAGGAGTAGGGGAAAGCAGTAGTGCAGCTCGGTGGGTGAGCGCTTAAGGGGGGCGGGGTGGGGCACAAAGACTCAGGGTGACTTTGTCATGCATGGAGAGAGCTATAAGTCATAATACAAGTCACTTTAAATAAGCAAACATCTCACTTATCCACCTGTAATAGAGGGGATGAGTTACAGGTCAGTCTGTGCAGGTTAATCTACCTTCACTACCAGGACAGGATACCGCCTTGAAGCTTTTCAGTCGAGACTCGCCTAACATGTGTTCAAAGTTTTTTTAATAGTTTATACTTAAATATCTATAAGACAGGATGGTCTCACATATATATGTATAGAGTAGGTTAAATAGGAGTGGGATTTTAATAAACTCCTGCCTTCCTTATTTAAAGTATTTAATTTGGTTAACCATTGAGAGTTGGTCTTGTTAAAATTATGTTCTTTATGCTTGATGCTGGTTAAAAGTTTGAAATAAAGGTGTCACTCATTTATTCATTCATCTCTTGTGAAAGATATTTATATGAAAATCAATAACCAAGATATAGTCTGCAAAACTTCAAAATCCTTTAGTGGTGCAGTCCAGAGACCACTGACAGGTTGTGTAAGCCAACATTTTTCAGTGTGGATGTTTTTACTGAAGGAAGAAGATTCAACGTTAAACTTTCTGCACCATTAAGGATTAAGCTGCCTCTTGAAAGGCAGCCTTTTTCTGTAGAGGCATGTCAGCTGTTTATTCAGACAGATACTTAATTTCAGTGAAGAGTTAACTGGTTTTCATTGTCACAACTATGAAAATTGCATCATTTTGTCAGCAGCCTCATATCTCATCACCACCTTCTCCCGGCAAACTTTCCACACCCCTCTTCATTCGAAACTACTGTGTGATTGATAAGAACTTTGTGAGTGTGTTTGGTTTACGCCAAAAACAAACCCAACTACTCGACTTCCAGAAGCCATTTTTTTTCAGCCAGAGACCAGGATGGGTAGCTTCGACGTCAACGTACATACTGTTGGTCCAAAACATTTAACTCCTCCGGTTCGGTTCTGGTGTTTCAGCTCGTCAATCCTTCTCCTTTCCGCTTCCTCCAAACTTGTTAATTTGTAATCATTCCTTTCTGCCTTGATTGTACTTAGTTTATTAAACCACACATATGACAAAACACTATGAGGTATACAGAGCAGTGAGAGGGGCTTGACAGGTGTTGACCTTGAAGGGTGTGTGTAAAAATGAATGTCCTGCAACCACGTGATCAAAAGTTGACAGTTTAGTTTCGGCCCGACCGAGCTAGACCCTTTAGCATACTTTATGAATTCTCAGTTTTTCTACATGAAATACATATTGAAAATGTTTTTTTCAGTTAGTAATGCTAAGCATGCTAAGCAGTAATACAGAATGTTTAGAATACCAACTCTGTATTTATGTTGTCTTTGTTTAAAAATATTAGTTAAAACTTGTTCTACTGCAGAGCTGTGTAATACAGACTGCTCTCTGTGATGGCTAGTGGAAAAAAAAAAGAAACGCAAACCTTTTAAAATGTAGCTGCAGGTCCACCTTTCAGTCACAGATAATACTATTCAGGTCAGAAGTACTCAATCAATTCTAATCACCCATAATCAATAACAGACACTGCATTCGCTCATCCATGGAAATATTATAAGTAACTTTCAGTCAACCTAGGCGTTGCTACAGATGGAAACATTGAGCTCAGATTGATGTGATTTATCTCGGAGTGTTTTGCCAGCAGCACTGGGCCTCCCGTGGTGGTGATGAACGGAGAGCCTGGTTTCACCTATTGAGCTGGGGCAGGAGCTGTGCAACAGAGGCCAAAGGAGGTGCAGGCAGCATATGCATACTAAAAAGTCAAATCAATTACAAATTCCATTGCCAGCAGTCTTTGTCAGGTCCATCACTGATAATAAAATTGCCCTGTGATCCAGAAACCCTGCTGAGCATAGAATACCTAGAGGGAGACTTCTGCATATCTTTATCTGTCCATCAAAGAGCAACATTAGCTGCTCTTGTCACTGTTTATAAGAGACAGTTGAAGGGAGGAGGGAACTTCCTTCCATCAAAGTGGCAATGAAGAGATGAAAAAAAGAGAACTCCTTTGAATATCTTAGCATAACACAATAAAGTTCAAAACTAGACTGACATCTAACGTGAACGTCGGGATGCAGGAGAAGGACAAATGCTGTGCACACTGCAGCCTTTATCCCTGAAGCAGCAGTTCATTCCCCCACAGGACTGTGGGGTGACAGCTTGGACCCATCACCAAGATAAATGGTTCTGTCCTACACAAGGCCTTTTAATTAGCTCCACAAGCTTCTTTTTATAAAGAGTGCACACATATAGGCATACAGAACAAGCACATGCAAAGCAGGCATGCACATGTCTAAAGAGAGAAAAAAGAAGAACAAACCCTGTATGAAAATGAAGAGGGAAACATCAAAGTACACTTTGGTGATTTTTGTGGCCTCTTCACCATTTCAGACATTTGCAGTGTTTATCACTTTGTATCAGATTGTTTCCACATACAAAGACACAAAAAGCTTTGTTTTACCAGCCATCTTGTCACTTCCTTTTACTATATTTCACTCAAACATATTTTAAACCACAGTTTTATTGCCAAGGTTTTACACAGTACTTACAGCATGTAATATACATTACTGAAATTAACCAATAAAACATTTCTTAATTCAAAGTAGCGCTTTTACAGTTACATAATAGGAGAAATATTAACATGTAAACTAGTTTAGCAATTGATTAATCAATTAATCTGATGATTAATCAATTAATCTGAAAATATTGATAAATTCTGCAAATATTCCATTTAACCACTTACATTTTTTATACAATTTAAGAAATACATTTAAAGATGCAAATAAGAAATTCTATTCCTTTTTTGAATAAAAAACAAACAAAAAAAAAACAACTGCCTAAAATGCAACATACCATTCAATCCTTTACTGAATGCCTGGTCATTTGTTGCAATGGATGAATCTGCGGCTAAAAAAAATCCTTCAAACATCAACATGTGAAAAACTGACTTTTCTGGTTGATAGTCTTTATACCCCAGAGAGCGATGAATCGATTGCTAAATTGCTTGACAATTACTTAAAAAACCAATTCATCACAATGAATCCAGTGATTGTTTCAGCCCTAAAACAGGCAGAATGGAACCACAGGATGTTCTAAATGAGGGAATGAAACTAATTTTTTGTATGAAACATACCACAGAAGGAAGAAAAAAAATATCATGCAAATAAAAAAGTGAAAAGTGATTAGATTTTCAGAAAAAGAATTTCAGAATAAGTTTAGAAAATTAATAATACAAAGAAACATCTGCATCTAACAGGATAAAACTTCAACTAGCAGTGAGGTTGTGTTAAGCTGTTTTGTCTCATGCTGTCATCTCTTTCTTTATGTGTTTAAGCAGAAGTATTTGTAATTATGGAAAAATTGTAATGATGGAACATTGATCTAAGTTTTATGGGCTATATAATTGACAGTAAAAATTATAAGCAATCAATAGATCATTTTTGATAACTGGAGAATTGAACAGTATAAATATCAGTAATAAATGATTTTGACAAATCATATCAATAATTGAGAAATAATGTGATGTATTTAGTAAGTCTGTGATTTAAATAATGTTCTAATTGAAAATTTATTAATTAGTCATAAGGGACAGGAGGTGACTTAAATGTGGCACAAGTGAAAAGAAGAAGTTGCCCATGACAGAAGTATGGGGCAATAGGATGGCATGTGAAGAGGGTTGGGAAGCAGGCAGAGCACAGCCAAATCCTGCAAAGATGTGCAGTTTGGCTTTAGCATAATGCAAAGATGGGCAACTGGGCGACCAAGCACAGAACCACAAAAGATGAACTGCAGAATATGTTAGGTTTCCAGACAGCTGACATATAATTAAGACGTATTCATGAAGACACAAGAAACAAGTCCTCATGAGACATGAACCTTCAGTAACACATAAAGACAGTTACAAGGTCAGCATTTCCAGGATTAAAGGACTAATGTCTCACCAGGAAGATAAAGCACTTCCACTGGCTCCTTGTAGCTCAGAGAGTAAAATAAAACTCTAAAATACTGTCATTGAGTTCCTTTAAATCAAGGCTAAAAACTGCTTTTCATTCATAACTGGAAAACTGATCAACATATCTGATTTGTATTGATCGTTTTGTTGTTGGCACTCGACAAAATGCAATGTTTGTTACAGATTTCACAATTATGACTGCATGGTGCTTTTATGATGTTGTTTCAATGATTTTATGATATAAAGCATTTTGAACTGCTTTGTGTTGCTGAAATGTACTACACAAATAAACTTTGATTGTTTGATTATAGAATGGGTTACGATGCTGGTGGAAGAAACAGTCATGAACACAAAGAATCACGTCAGGAAGCATTCAGGAACCGTGGCCATCCCAATAAGCGTGAGCAGCCCAGAAACCAGATGGGAACCATGAAAACAGCGACAGGAAGCAAGAGATCAGACTCCACCTCCTGCGGCTTGCTTTGATTCTCTCCCCCTACCCCACTCCATCCCAAGAATCTTCGTGTGGACGGCAGCGCCTCTTCCACCATTAGAGTGTGGGTGGGGTTATAACAGGGCATGGGGTTGTTGAAATGAACCACTGGGGCTTTTCCAATTACAGACTGACTGATACCAGATGACAAACACTGCAGCATCTCACATTAGCATCCACCGCAGCCATGGCGTCAGCCTTTCAGGGGCCTATGGCAGGACACTGCACTCCATGTGGATGCACTTCCATCCAGTTAGCGGAGCAGCCAGCTTTCAAACACGTTGGTGGGATAAAGGAGATAAAGGCTTGAGTACAACTAAAGCCAAAGCAGTCAAGTGAAAGGAGATGTAATAATGCTAGATGCTAGTGTAAACACTTTAACAGGCACTGTATGTGTGCTATGCGCTTGTGAAAATGTGTTAGTTAAAGACATAGATAGCGAGTAATTTGGCTAACAGAACAAAAGACTTCTAATTTACACAAAGCTGTGATGAGCTAAACAATTCCTCTGGAAGATTTCCACTTCTTTTCTTTCAAACCACAGAAAAACTGCACTTTTACACCGCTTCGTCCACATTCCCTGGCTTCAACTAATTTCTCTATGTTTCGTTCTGACTTTTTATTGTTTCACCCAAGTCTGCGGGAATGACACTTCGCACTTCTGTACATAATTTATGTGCGAGAAAGACAATAAAGCCAGGCTTAGTTGAGCGGAGTTAAAAGCGGCGTATGGTTTTACGGCACATCTGTCACGAGGGTGGTGGAAACGCCTCACATCGCACCAGCAGCTGTTCCGAGAGCTCAGCTCTAAGTTCGTTTATGGCCGTTCCTTTCTCTGCACAATCTGTCGCTCTGCAATTTCAATTTTCTCAGATGCACAGTAACACACAAAGGCGGACAGCGCAGCGATACCCAAAGGCCTTTGAAGTTTCGGCCTGAATGTTTCAGAGAGGCCAATCGGTGAGCACTTTGCTCGCCCTACACACCCGTTCAATGCACAAGTTGGGCAATATGTCAGATGTACATAGAGTGTTTAAGGGAAAGGATTGTAGACAACATGCTTTCAGTCTAATTTGAATAATTTTTACACTAATACTAGATCAACATACATAATGATTTAGAGTGTTTTCTCACCCGATAGTCGGGAAGGCTCAGTTCAGCTGGGGGCCAAAATTGCAACATTTGTTACATTTTCAGTTCTGCTGTTCTATTTCACAGCGCTGTCAAACAAACCAAACTTTTTTGAAAATCCTTTTGTGTTTGAGTCACAGCCTCAAGTAGCAATCTAACTTCTTCTAATTGAGAACCTATTGCCTCATATGTAGAGCGGCTGACTCTTATTCCAGTTGCGCACACTCATGACCACGTCAATGTTTTAAATCAGGGCCATGACTAACATACGAAAGTCGTGAGCTGGAACCTTTCTGTGTATTTCTGGTATGCCTGTAAATCTGACGCACAAGCTACATCCGCAAACAATAGCGATGGACGACAAAAGCACTAAAAACAATAAATATCTTTATTGTTGAGCTCATATGTTTAGTTATTCATAATTTAGGCCTCAGTCACACTGGACGTTTACTTCAACTTTGAGCATTACTGAAGTTTATACCACAATCAAGCAACTATGTTACCATCAGTTGTTATCGTAATGCTATATTTATCAGATATGACATTTTTCACAGCAGGGGTTCAGCTGTACAATCAAATGCCTTCACACTGAGGATCCATTTGTGTTGCTGCTTTTGTATCGGCCTTTTTCCCCCACCCCCAAGGTGTTCTGCACATGCAATTCATTAAAAACCGCCTCGTAATACAATTACACGGCTTTCATAACATAGACATCAGTAACCAACTAACGACAACTTTAAATGAAATAAAACGATGAATGAAATCTCATTTTGTTCTGTAATTCCATTTGTTAGTTTGACCTAACTCGATCCCTACGGAAATAAAACAATTTGTAACGGGATCTACTTTTAAAAACTGACAGTCCTGTAAATCTGTCAAAAGGACCGTGAGCCTTTCCATTCCCTCTGCTCATGCTTCATATTCTCTATCTGTATGGAAAATGGCCGTAGCTGCCAGGCAAGTCAAATAGATTTGATTTCACTCATATCTAGTATCAGCCCGTTTTTCTTTCTCCTGCCCTGGCCGTAACAGAATATGTCTTGTTCCCCGCTGGCCTCTGGAGAAATCTTCTGCCTAGCAGGGTTGGAGATGGATGCAGAGAATTCTCTTCCGGCTGTGGCGGGGCCAGGGCTCATCAGCCATGTGTTGTCAGAAGAAAGAGAGACGGAGGGATGGAGGGATGGGGTGAGCAAAGTAGGGAAGTGGAGAATCAATAATCCAGCCATGTGTATCCCCTTTCTCTGGTATGAACTGAGATGGCTTTCTAATGGAGGAATGGTCCAGAGTACCCAAATCACAAAACAGTTTAGAAAAACGACAGATTGATATCAAGAGAAAGAGGTTTTACACACGTTTTGGGAAAGCAGAAAATCGAATCACCACATCACGTAGCCGCTGCAAGTTTTATTGAATTTCTGCTGCAAAAAAATTCCCAAACTTGATATTGCTGGAAGAATATACTGACAACTATATGTTGGGGCACAAACATACACTGAAACCAATACAGCAGAGAGGGTGATTGGGTGTTCATTTAGAACACTTCACAGTCATTTTATTATTCCATAAATATTTCTGTTTAGATACATATACAGCTTTCCATAATTAATATGCTGAATTTTATTTAACCAGGTATTTTTCAATTTGTATGAAGAACAGAGTTGGTTATCATGCAACGCAGTGAAAATGTTCTCTTTGTAACACTAAAAAGACAGAACTTCATACACTTATAGACAAAACTGAGTCATATCTATATGTATTCAAAGCTGCCATCAGTATGTGTGATCAGCACTATATTGCTTGACAACAACCCAACCTGTCGGCTGTACATCCTAGAAAGGCTCTGTTACCACCATCATTAACAGAGAATACATTAGTCAAATAGGACATTTAACCTCTGCACACTGAGTCAGCACGCCCCAATCGATTCCTTCAGCTTGACAAACAATGGACAACAAGCTCCGTGAGCTCAGTACCAAACCTCTCCCACAAGGTCAATACAAGAACCACTCTGCCCTGATAAGAAACTAATGGGAGATAAAATGAGGGCAGAGGGTGTGAAAAGTTGACAATACGGTACCTTCAAGTGAACATGTATAGAGATGACCTCATTTCCTCAGATAGATTAATGTTCAATCTTGGTTCAAAGTGTTTGAAGAAGTTATTTTTGCAGAAAGATGAAAAACCAAGTTAGCTAAAATCTCAACTTGTCTCTCGTATCGTCTTCTCTCATGAGCTGGATGTACCACCACATCTCCACAGCAGCAGTTCAATGCTAATTACACAAATTACTAACATAAAGCTAGAGGAGGCTTAAAAAGTGAACTCCATCAATTAATATTTCATTTTAAAAATCACATTAAACTTCCAACTTACTGCAGCTCCTCTCATATACGTGGTTTACCCTCCATTGTGTCTGCTCCTACTTAAAATCCGAGACAGAAAAAGTTTTGACTTTTACATCATGCTATATTGTTCCCTCATCAAAAACATTTCTGGGATGTTACTTGGATTTTTTTCATGCATGTCTGAGAAATCCTTGAATCTCCCATGGCAACCATTTGGGAGTTACTTAAATGCTTGCTCTCACAAAGCTCTGCATTTCCACAAAGCTCCTCCTTGTAATTGCTGTCACCACTTGAGTTTCCGCCTTCCCCACTCAGCTCCACTAGACTAGTGGCAGCAGCAATTATCAAACACCTGGTGGAACTGCGAATGTGCTGAGCTCATCACAGTAACTACTTCTCAGCCCAATGCTCTTTAGAACTGTCGGAAAGAATAGGAGTTTCATAAAGAGACTCCGGTCCAAATTCAAGGTGTCAAATTTCTTTCAAAGTCAAAGTTCTTTTGAGTCATGTTTGATACTACATTTTTAAAACAACTAAAGGTAATCCAATTTCTTGATTGTACTATAAAATGGCACCCTGGCTGGAAAATATATACCATACATTTTTTATAATAGTTGTCAAAGAGAATTTGAAAAATGCTAAAATTCAAAGACCAAAGTGTAATGCTCTTGTTAAATGCGCAGGTCTGACTGCAAGGTTTAGTGTTAACCACTTTGTAGAATCAGAAGTAGGTACGGCATGGAGTCATGATGGGGTGGATAATTGATACAACTGATGCAAAGAGGTTTGTTTATATTGCTATTTATTGCAGTGGAAATAATAATAATAATGACAATAATAATAATAATAATAATAATAATAATAATAACAGCAACAACTAAACAAAAATAAATTGCTCAAAAGAAACAAGGAGGGGGGAAAAAAGACAAACAAACCAACAAAGACATAATAATAATAATAATAATAATAATAATAATAATAAGTGATACTTCAAAACCTAATGGAGTTCAAAAGAAGTCCAAGAACAAGGGGGATAGTTCTTTTCCTTCTAATACTCCTTTAGAGTTTAGTTTGTTTCCTGTGTGGAGAGAGTCGTTTGGTTTTCCTACCACCAGGTAGTGTGTGGGTAACTCGCCATCCTCCGTCATCAAGTGAGTCGATGAAGGGGGGAAAAAAACCTGACCCAAAAGGCCAGAAAACATACATTAAGTTCATATATAAATGTTATATTTATATAAGCAAAATGGGGGGAAAAAGGAAAACGATTAAATACATACTTGCTATGTATTAACTTCATAAAAATGGGAAAGAAAATTTTAAAAAAGTCCTTTTAAAAAGTGCACTTCATAATTCAAGTTCAAAATTGCTCAAATAAAGTAATTAGCAGTCGCTACAAATAACAACTAATAATAAATCAAATCAATCAACTTAAGAATGTGATTGATCAAAGTAGCTACAAACAAAATCATATTGGGTACTAGACTTCATTGCTGCACCAGCATGGAATCCAACAACAAACAAAGAAATCATGAAAAATAATCAAATCTAAAGTTGAAGGGGAAGCCTTTAAATGTTAAAGGTGTGACTTTTCATTGAGTAAGTAATTAGTAAGTGGACTGAGCTGATGTGGGCATCTGATTGTCGAGTTGGTAGCTAATGCTAACTGGTGGAGCGTTGCGGAAATAACCCCCTACTATATATAAATGATATTTACTCACCGTCGAGTAACGGATCGTCTGAGGAGGTGGATGCAATGTTAACTGGTTCTCATCAGGAAGGTATACCAGGCGTCAACAAATCCCAACCTGGTGAATATTGCAGCGGATATATTAGCGGTGCTATTATTGCAGATACAACGTCAAGTCAGATGGTATTTAACAACTCACCGCAGATCCTCAAGTTTTAGGGATTAAATTGTTCAGTGATGAGTCGATTTGGAAATTTCAGATTGTTTTATGAACAATCGACGCCACAACCAACAGTGAGCAGCAGCATAGTGGAAACCCGGAAATACACATGAGGGTCCCAGAGTTTAAAGGGACGGCTTAAAGGGAAGGTGGGTGGGTCATGGCGGTCACGTGGGTTACAAAAGCTTTACAAAACCAGAAACTGGAAGTCA
Source organism: Poecilia formosa (assembly GCF_000485575.1). NCBI lineage: Eukaryota > Metazoa > Chordata > Actinopteri > Cyprinodontiformes > Poeciliidae > Poecilia > Poecilia formosa. Next base: position 245,627 of record NW_006800467.1, on the reverse strand, counting down.
TCCAGCTAACTCCTATCGCTCCATCTCGAGTCAAAGACTTCCAGAATGTGGGAGCCAAAAATCTTCATCCTGAACACTGGCAACAAAGACGTGTCAATGTTATTCAGGCTTCATATATGAGGGAGCCATGTTTGAAGAAAGGACAGCTGTCATAGCAGGGAACCTGCATAAGGACCATGATGACAGAGTGATGCTCGGAGAGAAGGGGGCTATGGAGCCGAGAGGCACTCAGCAGTTGTAGACCAGGAGAGCCAGGATATTGTTAGTCAACACATCTGACCCCCACAGGGCTCATAGAAAACACTCTGGCTCTCATTTCACCCTTCACCATCATTCCACGTGGAACCACAGAACAACAAGCATACCAGCCTCTAAAAAAAAAACAACTAATATTCACTCATGTGCTGCATTCAGCATAAACTGTACACTGCAGGACATTTGGCAAGGACAGTCAAATTTACTGATGGCAGTTTGAAATAAAATTCAAATCGACTCTGAATAGTCTGGATGTACCTACCAGTAATGTTGACATAATTCTGACTATTGATGGCAAAAGCCAAAAAGAGTCAAACGTAGGGTAAAAATATATCTATGGAGATGAATTGATCAGATATTAATACAGGTATCAATTCCGATACTAAAATAATTTTTTTGTTTGTGTATTGGTGACAATGTGCCCAATCCATAAAGGCAGCTCTATTAATTCTAATTCCATTTTGTGGTCCGAGTGACAACTTATTGTTTTCGTCAGTTTCAGTTTATTTATTTTGCATTAGCTGTTCTTCTCCCAATTGCACTAACTGCTTTAAATTAAAGTGGTGTTGTTTGTACATGTTTGACCAAGCTTATGAAGCTATTGGTGTATTTAAGTGTGCTGTTCTGGTGCAGAGTTATCCACATATTTTCTTACACCCTTCTCCCTAGTGGAGACGGGACAGGGTGACTATCTCTAGCGAGAATTTAAAGAGATAAATCAACTTAACAGTCATGTTTTTGGACTGTGGAAGAAAGCCAAAGTACCTAGAGAGGACCCACGCATGCACAGGGAGAACATGCAAACTCCATGCAGAAAGACCTCAGGCTGGGAATTGAACCCAGGACCTTCTTTCTGCAAGGCAACAGTGCTACCTACTGCGCCACTGCGCAGCCGTGCAGAGTTATCAATAAGTTATTTAGTACATTTATGTTTGTTCTTTTTTTTTTTTAAACTAAACGTTTTCAGTCAGTTCAGCACTGTTTTTCTGTATCGATCGTATTGGATAAAACAACAAAATCAGATATTGCTATCGGAATCAGAAGTGGAAAAAGTGCATCCAGAATAAAAACTTGTTTTTATTCCAAATAACAATTTTGAAATGATTTGTGTATTTACTGTGATTATATGAAGGGAAATAGTTATAAGAAAAATATTATTTTTTAAACCACCCAAAGAGAGATAGACTCACTGTAGGACTGAGGAAAGGCTAAGCTGTTCAACATGCGCATGCTGCGGACATCTTGCTGACATTTTCCTGGAACAAAATATGTTTCCGATTTCTTCAGTGCTATTTGAAGCCACCGATGTGTTAGCTGGCCATTCTAACCTAAAGACTATAAATATGGGAAATGCTGAACAAGCCAAGACATTAAAATTAAATCTTGACAGTAGCGGAAAAAACACACACTTGCGTGTGCCATGCTGGTTTAGAGAAACGCGGATTTACTTGTTTGTTTCTTTTTTTTCTTAAAGGGAAGGGAGGAAAAAAGCGAAAATAAAGCAAAATTTCATCTGTCATGTAGCCGTCTTCCGAAACGCAACGCCAAGAGCTTTGAGGAGGAGAAGAAAGCCACAAAATGTCCCTCCCAGGTACAATGGTTGCCTTTGTCAAACTGCAGGCTCATAAATAGCAAACAAAATGGTAAATGTTTGAGCAATGAAACCCAATCCATGCTCGCTGTGCGAAAGCGTCGTCTGACCCGCTCAGAAGCTTGGCAGACTCAGTGAGTCGCCGGGGAGAAACAGGGGAATGAAAGCGATCTGAGAAGCATTTTTACAAGTTAAGCAAATAGTAAATTTATTTCAGCATTGTCCAGGCTTTTACCCACTTCTCAATCGGCCTGAGGCTTTCCTTTTACAGAGCTTTGCAAAGGTTTTCATACCCCTCAAACACCATTTGTGAGCTAACTACCTCAGCTAACTTATAGGAATCTCATTTTAGATTGTAACATTGTTTCCACACCCGTCTTCCATTGACCACCATCCCTCCTTAAATTTACTTTTTATTTTATTTTGCTAGAGCGCCAATTTACAACTCTGTCCAGCGTGGCTCTCCCTACATGATGCTGTCCCCACCATATGTCACAGTGAGGTTGGTGTGTTCAGGATCATGTGAAGTGTTGGGTTTTCGTCTCACAAAGGATTTTGTGTGTAGGCTAAAAAGTTCAAATCTGACCAGACCACCTTCTTCCGAACATTTTCTGTGTCCCCCAATTGGTGCTAAAACTGCACATTTTTAGCACCATGTTTCTATGAACATGGCTGTCTTTCTCTTGAGTTGCAACAGAGCTGCTAGTTCAGGTGGATGGCCATGTTCTCAAATATTTTCACTTATTTCCTTTTCTTTCATTTTCAGATGATGAACTGAACTGCGCTCTGCGAGATGTTCGAAGACAGAGACCCAGTTGCTAATGGCAACAGTTTGCATTGAGTTTTAGGATTTTTATTGACATGATTTAAACATGTATTATTTTGCTCTTAATTTCAATAAAATGTGTTGTTCTATTACATGAGAAAAAACATTTAAATTTGTCGTGATGAAATCAAACATGATCAAATTCAATATGTTTGAGTAGCATTGTCAATTTTTATTTTATTACAACAACAAAACTTATTACCATATTTTCTGGACTATCCGTTGCATCAGTCAAAAAATGGATTATGAAAAGAAAAATCATACAAGTCACATTTATTTAGAAATTGTCAAACATGGGGGGAGGGGGTCTTATGGTCGTTGACAAAAGGTTCTGGTGACATTTTGTGTTCAGTTACCTGCTTTTTAACAAAAAAAAAGTAGGTAACTGTGAACTGTGGCTCAGAAGTCTGCTGGCAGCTCTGACGCATTGATGTCAGTGCTCTAAATCAGGTTGCTCAGGAACAACTCCACTTTGTCAGCATTCTGACAATTTGTGCTTCCTCAACAGGTGTTCCTAACAAAACAGGTGTTAGACTGTCTGAGCTACCTAGTGGCAATTTGCACCGGTGAAGTGTGCAGCGTAGCATAGACGCATCCAGTGGGTGGCAGAGGGGCGATACGTTCATAGAAGCGGTAACACCAATAAGGCTGAAAGGTCCAAAGTTGATCATATTCATCTCCTTGGCCTGAAGATGTAACTGCACCATTCACAAGTCTCACAGTAAAGCGCTTTCTTTAAGCACCCAACTGTGGAGTCGTTCCTCCAGCTCTGGTTCTCTTCCTTTCAGCCCATGATTAGCTTTCCTCCCGACTGCAGACGGTAATGTTTAATCCTTGGTCTATGTCCATCAGTATGAATTAACATTTTATGCATCAGTCAAAAAAAACAACAACATTTTTTTTCTCTTCATTTACATGAAGAGAAACTGGACTATAAGTTGCAGGACCATCCAAACTATGAAAAAGCTCAACTTATAGTCTTACAGTAGTATTTTCTTATTTTTTTCTAATCTTTGTTTGACTTTTTTGGCTAAGCATATGTGCTCCATTTGGATTCATTCCTCGGAGTCAGAACTGCCAACACATAACAGAACAATTGAATAAGTCCCTCGGCGGACTCACTGCAGGACCCAATAAAAGAAAAGAGCTGAAATGATGGAGGCTTTTAACAAGACATGCAGGGTAACTACTTTATTTGTCTGCAAATCTGTTTAAAGGTCTCCTGGATGTGGTTTAACGCCAGCCAATACAAAAATGTACTTTGAAGCCTCCACGACGAAAGCCAGACAATTCCACCAACCCCGAGGGGCCACCAATTGGTACCAGTCTCTGTCGTGCGTGTCTGCACTTGATGCTGAGTCCATATTTAATCGCTGAGAATATCCAGGTTTTACAAAATATTACATTGGGAAACAAATTATATGTGACATAAAAGTCTGAAGACATTGAGCAGAACTGTAAAGCTGAAGAAAGTATAAACCAGAAAAAAAAAGAAAATAAAATAAGTCACTGGAATGCCACAGTGATTCTTTAGTGGATTTCTTTTAGCATGCTGAGGGAGACCAGTCATGCCTCCTATTGTCAGGTTCGTAATGATGTTGACCGGCTAAAGCGAACAACTGCTATTACTGAAACACCCATGGGCTGTAAGCATTACAACAATTACAGAGCAGACATTTAAAGTAGCCCTACTTTGTTTACCCATTCCCATTCTATAGAGTGGCTCCAGAAATAGATACAGCCAAATGGCAATACGTAAACCTAAGACTGACCTGTGTCCCCACGCAGCATCTGCTAGAGAGTAAATCTGCCCACAGCCTGCAGCTGTCAACAGGAAGCCCAGAATGACCTCCACAGACATACACACATGCCCAAAGAGTCAAACACACATACGCACACACGCACACACACACACACGCACACACACCAGTCTTTCATCTGGCTGTGATTGGCCAACAGCTATCTGTTCCACTCTCCTTCACAAAAAGCAATTTTTCTTTATTTAAAAGCAGTTCTAATTTAGGGAACTACATTAGTGATTTAATTTAGCTTAATGAAGCCAGACAATTAAGAAACATTTACATTTTAAACTTCATATAATAGCATTCCCTCACCAAAACATACAAGGAGTGTTGCTTTGATTCTTTCATACATGTTTGAAAATCCTCCAGTCTGCCATGGCAGCCATTTGAGGGTGCCTAAATGCTTTTTCTCACAAAGCTCCACCTATTTCCACACAGCTCCACCTTAGGACAAACTACTTCTCAGTCCAACTCTCATAAGAACAGTTGTAAACAGCATAATGAGAAGTAATGTTGATAACGTGATGAAGGCGGAGTGTCACCAAGAGTGGTAGCTTCTTAAAGAGACAGAGGCCATTTAAAAAATGAAAAAAAATTAACAATAAAAAATTATTTTCAATTATGTTTTACATATACATCATTGAACAGCAACTGAAAGTAATATAGTTACTTGACTTAGCTATACAATAGCACAATCTAAGGTCATGGAAAACGCAATAAAAATAAAATAAATAAAATGCATCGATTAGCCAAAATGTTGAATTTTCAATGCAGAAAATTGGTCAGCTGTGATTTGTTATGGGCAGGTCAAACTTGATCTAACTAATCAACCAACAGCAGGTATATCAACACTTTAAAAAATGTTACCAAAAATTATAAAAAGGTTAGAGAAGGATATGCACTGATCAGTTGTCCCCAGGCAAAGTCAATTTCAAGGTCTAATGTTGGCCAATTCAAATATTTAGAAAAATAGAGAAAAATGTGCAGCTTTTTTTTTAATGCAAATTGTGGTTTTGATTCAAACTTCAACAAAATGCAAGTAAATTATGTGAGTTGGAGTTACAGTTCATTGGGTGGCCATGTGCCGTACTTGAGTGCACCTCAAACCTACAGACTGCCTGGTCAACGTTGACAATAACGGGAGGGGTTTCTGGTTTTTGTCAGCACAACTACTTCTGCATCTCAGTTGTCAGTTTGCTCGCCTTTCTCTCTAGTCTGTTGGCAGAAAATTTACAAGAATGTTTTCTAGAGTTTGTCATTTCATGAGCTGGCAGAGTCGTTTTTGCTGACAGCCTTGTAAATATCTTGCATGACCTTTGACTATCAGAGTTACCAAAGACACCTCTGAGAACAGAGAGCGGGAAAGGAGCAGTTCCAATAATCTGTTCTGAAAATCCAAAATGAAAGAACGAATAATAACGTGTAAAAAAAAAAGATTGTAGGTATTTAACAGAATTATAAAGGAACTTTTTTTCTCCCATTAAGAATAAGTTGGGCTTAAGCCTTTTTAACCCTATATGGGTTTTTGAAAAAGTGAACCTTGAAGACATCACATCTCTCATCAGCTTTGAATAAACACACAACCGAAGTTGATGGAGTATGTGCCCTTGGTAAGGCAACTGGAGAGCAACAAGCAGAGGATATATTCAAATCCAAACTCTCACATGTACACACCGCACACATGTGATGCAGACACACATACACCAACAGCAATAACAGCAGTCAAAGGGATCTCAGGGTGTAACCACAGTTGAAAGAGAGGATCTGCAGCCTGCTTCAATGCCAAAATGCCATCTGCACCCAGAACCGACTGAGATAATGAGACGATTAAGCTCTCATTTACAGCTGAGGGACAAGACTCCTAACCCACCACCAGCAGGAGCCCACCACACCGGCGCTTTTATATGGAAAACATGACAGAGCCAAGGTGGGGTGCTGCACACATGCTGAGCAGGAACCCTGCTGACTGCTGACATGTAAGGGCACGTGTGCCGCAGTCCGGCTTTTCACTTATGGGTAAGATAATGTGAGTGTGCATCTGTTTGGCAACTGGTAAAGCCTAGCTCTTTTATGCAGGTTTTTGTCCCAATACTCCTCTCCCAATGCCCCAATTATGAGGATGGCTCTTAAGATAATCTGAGGAGAACTTAATGGTGTGTGTGGTGCATGATCTGGTCCATTCCAATATAAAATTGCGAATATTCAACATGTCTTGGCCCGTTAGAGGATTAACGGCAATGTAGCCTGTTGATTGTGATGATTAGCCAGAAGGCGAGGTGACTGAAACATGAAGAAGACAAAACAACTGTCATGGCGGACCAAAAAATCCAGTGGGTGTTGGAAACATCTTTGTGTTTTTTCTCCGTTAAATGTAGTCCAGAAACGGTCTCCATTGCTTCTTCCCAGTCGGCCATGTTTGTTTACTCTGAACTCACGTTTGATCTCGAGAGGTTTTTCAAGATTTTCAGTTTGACATCTGAATGTTGGTGACTGAAATCAGATTGTGTGTGGTGTGCTCTTGACACCACACACACACTACATGACCAAACCTGTCATACTTAAGATTTTCTATCATTATACCCGATATTTGAAAATAGTTTTACAATTTGAAAATCTTTGTGTGACCCAGAAATTAGGAGCATTTCAGCTTAAATCCTTTAAAACGGCAATACTCAAGAATCATAAACCAGCATAAAATTAATATGATGTAAAGTACTTTATTTTATGGCCCTAAAAACCATCAGCAAAATAAATCTGTTCACTGAGATATAGGAATATGAAGAGTAACAGGAGCCAAACACGATGAGCAACCCCTAACTTTCCCTCCTGACCAGAGATGCAACAAAAAAATTGTCTGGAGAGCAAAATCAGACAATTTTCAGCTTGATCAACTGTGACCAGTTACAAGCCTGGCGGAAACAGAGACAGAAACAGATCTTTAATATATCTCATGTGAAGTTGCCTATGTCCAAACATAAATAATTAATCACTGCTCACAGTATAAAAATTCCCTTCTCACCCTTTGCGGGTGGTCTCTTTTCATCCTCTGAGCTCGGGTCCTCTACCAGAGGCCAGGGAGCTTGAAGGTTCTGCGCAGTATCTTGGCTGTGCCTAGAACTGCACATTTCTGGACTGAGATGTCAGATGCTGTTCCTGGGATCTGTTGTAGCCACTGCTCCAGTTGGTCGGTTGGTTCGCCATTACCATCTTGTCTGTCTGGATCTGGAAGTCCCACAGGATCTTAGCTCGGTCATTCTCCACCACCTTTGGGGGTGTTCCCCACTTTGACGTCGGGGCTTCCAGTCCATATTCTGCACAGATGTTTCTGTACACTATGCCTGCCACTTGGTTATGTCGTTCCATGTACGCTTTCCCTGCGAGCATCTTGAACCCTGCTGTTATGTGCTGGACTGTCTCAGAGGCCTCCTTGCACAACCTACACCTTGGGTCTTGTCTGGTGTGGTACATCTGAGCCTCTATTGCTCTGGTGTTCAGGGCCTGTTCCTGTGCAGCCAGGATGAGGGCCTCTGTGCTGTCCTTGAGTCCAGGTTTCTCCAGTCATTAGTAGGATTTCCTGATATCAGCCACTTCAGTTATTTGTCGGTGGTACATCCCATGTAGGGGCTTGTCCTCCCATAATGGTTCCTCCTGCACCTCGTCCTCTGTTCCCCATTGCCTGAGACATTCGCTGAGCACATCGTCCGTTGAGGCTTTGTCCTTGATGTATTTATGGATCTCACACTCACTAGTCCTCTGCCTCCTTCCTTACGGCTT